>NC_069505.1:239539401-239584401 GCF_027579735.1 Bombina bombina | reverse complement strand
CGCTTTCGCTCTGTGGCACAGGGATGAAGAATGAAGATGGCCCCGCACTGGATAAAACTGAAATTGGCTTAATAACAGGTTTAATTTGAGCCAAAGCATCTGCCAAACACCGCTATCCTGCTTCAGTACCCACGCCCTGCAGAAGAAATCTGCTAAGCACCATCATCCTGCTTCAGTACCCATGCCCTGCAAAGGGCATATGACAAGCGATGATATCCTGCTTCAGCACCCTAGTCCTGCAGAGGGCACAAGCATCAGTATCCTGCTTCAGTACCCTAGTCTTGCAGAAGACATCTGCCAAGCACCTGTATCCAGCTTCAGTGCCCAAGCCCTGCAAAGGGTGTCTGACAAGCATCAGTATCCTGTTCCTGTCTATTGCCCTCAAGTGGGCACTCCTGTCTTTGGTCTTTAAATGGGCACTGCTGTCTTCGGTCCTCAAATGGGCACTTCTGTCTTTGACCCTAATACACCATTGACCCTTCATAATATAACCCCACTACACTATTAACCCCTAAACCACCACAAACCCCATTGCAATAAATCCCCTACAATATTAACCCTTAACTGCTAACCCCACCAAGACCCATAACCTAAGACCCCTAAGTTAAAAAGAACAGTATACTGTTAAAGCAAAAGCCCCTAAAAATAATAAAAAAACCCAAAAAACATAATAAACACAATTACACACAGATTACAGAATGAAATAAAAAACATTAATTATACTTCATTATTGTAAAAAAAAATATGAAAAAAAAATACTAAAACTAAAGGCACCCCCAAAAAAACTAAAAAAAAGCATAACAAAAAAACAAAAAAAAGCTTGGGAGCCCACACGCGTTTCAGGCTCATTCAAAGAGAGACTGAGATGCAAGTTCATAGCAACAGTCTTAAGACCACTGCTACGTAACCTCTCCACCCCTTAAAGTGTGGTGAATTGCAAACCTCTCGGTTGGATGGAATCAGGATGAGTGACAGACCCCTCTTGCCTGCGTCTGGTTGCACGGCCCTGTCTAGCAATAAACATAGACTCAGCACATAGGTTACAAAGGGGGACACATCAACACTGACAGCACATATGAGAAGGGGTTAAGTATTTACCTGGACCATTTTGCTCCATAATGATTTAGAACAGTAAGGACAGGCAAGTATCTAAAATTAGATAGCAGCACAGAAATACAGTATAACAGGCATGGAAAGGATTAACACCCTCAGGGGAAAACACAAATATTGGCACATGTGTGTGTATATTTGTATGTTTGTATGTATACATGTGTATTTTTGTGTTTATATGCATAAATATGCATGTGCACACATACAAACATGAGGGGATGGGTCTAAGAGGCCGATTTAACAAAGCCCAGATGGACAGGGTTTGCTTCAGTGAACTTGTCCGCCCGGGATCGCAGAGAGCAGTCACTCCCTGCTCACGCTAGACCAATGGAGGGCTGTCAATCACCCTTGGCATTTGTTTCCGGGGTGATTTCAATCTGCCAGCTAGGAGCTGCCGTAAAGGTCCGGAAGCAGCTGTCTGATGGCTGCTGCTTGTTAACTTTCACTCACGCAAGGTTGCAGCGAAGCGCCTCCAAAGCTGTGTATACAGTTTGATAAATGCAGCCCTTAGTGTAAACAACAATATCTTATGCCGTTTAAGCAATATTTACATGTCATAATATAGCTATTATGTGCAACCTAACTAGTTTTATAACAAAACAAAGGGAAGATATTCCAGATTTGCTGGAAAAGGCAAAAATTCTATAGTCTCCCAGCTGACCTTGTTTTCTATATTATAGAAGGAGGTAACTGGCTGGGAGTGTGCTTAGAGCATATTACAACATTTAAATCAAGGGAAAAAACCCTATTAAGAGAATAGGGAAAAGTATGCTCTTTCTACACATAAAGTATATATTTTTCCATTTAAAATTGAACTTTTTAGTTGGAGGTTTGTGCACACATCATTTTGGGGTTACGTTTAAACCTAGCACCCTAACATAAACCCCACGTCTAAACACCCCTAATCTGCTGCCCCCGACATCTCCGACACAGAAATAAAGTTATTATCCCCCAAATCTGCCGCTCCCTACATCGCCACCACTAATACAAGTTATTAATCCCTATTCCACCGCTTCTCAACATTGCTGCCACTAATAAAAGTTATTAACCCCTATTTTGCCGCTCCCGACATCTTCGCCACTAATAAAAGTTATTAACCCCTATTCCACGGCTCTCCGACATTGCCTCCACTAATAAAAAGTTATTAACCCCTATTCCGCTGTTCCCCAATATCGCCACCAATAAAAGTTATTAACCCCTTAACAACGCTGCCACTTTTATAAATTTATTAACCCCTAAACCTCTGGTATCCCACATCACCACCACTAAATAAACCTATTAATCCCTAAGCCGCCAGCCCCCCACGTCGCTAAAAACTAAATTAAACTATTAATCGTTAAACTTAACAACCCCCTAACTTTATATTAAAATTACAATATCCCTATCTTAAAATAAATAAAAACTTACCTGTGAAATTAAAAAAATCTAAGTTTAAACTAACAATTAACCTAACATAACTATTATACTAAAATTAAAATAACTACCAATTAAAAAAACTAATTTACACATAAAAAAAAAAACTAACACTACTAAAAAATTGAACTCTAAAGTTACAAAAATAAAAAATACTAAATTACAAAAAATAAACACTAAATTATGAAAAATAACAAACAAAATTATCAAAAATAAAAACAATTAATCTAATAGCCCTAAAAATAAAAAAGCCCCCCCAAATAAAAAACCCTAGACTACAATAAACTACCAATAGCCCTTAAAATTGAACTTTTACTAGTTATAGTTAAAAAAAGGCAGCAGAAATAGAAATTGTATCAAGCGTGCCAGAAAAATAGCTAAAAACACAACTCTGTAACTGTGACTTGTATAAAGTATTTCAATCTTGCTGATTTTAGGTTGTCTATCACATATGAGGAGGAGGGGAAAAAATCAACGATATTAGGTAAATGTAAGAGCCTCTATTTAGGAACTATGTCCTGTATTGCCCTATATTAAGGTAGGTAAGCCACTTTTTTACACTAAATATGCTATATATCCCTTCCCCATCCTTCCCACAATATGCCCCAAATGTTACATCTCAAATGTTATAACAACAAATAAAAATATCAATTAGTAGATAGTCTGAGATTAACAGAGTGCAGTCAAAATAAATACGAAGCCCCTGATGCGGTCGCGTTTCACTTATACGCTTCCTCAGAGGGATCCGGCGTGCCGTTTGACTCAAGCTATTATGGGGTTACTAAACCCTCCTACCATGCTTCAGATTGGTTCGTTGCGTGGAGCAGAAATGTAAGCTATTGGTACATTGTGCTGTCAATACAGATCAGTTAATTGAATGAAAACAACTTAACTCTGTGTGCGCCGTATAGGATACAGAGTTGGAGGTTTGTGCACACTTCGACAAATTGTTACACAGGATTTTAATTTGATTGGAATTTGTAGGGAAATGTGTAGATTTTCTGTGTTCTTTCTCAAAAGCTAATAACTAAAAGTAATGACTGCGTACTGTATAAGTATGTTGATAGAAGGCATAAATATTGATAACCCTTGTCGGTGTTCATGCAAAAATTTTTTGCTTTTTGTGTAGTGAGGTAAAAGTAGATCATGCTGAGAGTACAGCACTGCATTATGTGTATATAGTTGCTAATAAATAGCTTAAACAATATTGCTTTTTATGTAATAAGGTAAAAGTAGATCATGTTGATCATGCTATTGGTACATTGTGCTGTCAATACAGATCAGTTAATTGAATGAAAACAACTTAACTCTGTGTGTGCCGTATAGGATACAGAGTTGGAGGTTTGTGCACACATCATTTTGGGGTTCATGCAATAGAGTATTACTTTTTATGTAATAAGGTAAAAGTAGATCATGTTGATCATGCTATTGGTACATTGTGCTGTCAATACAGATCAGTTAAAGGGACACTCAGGTTTTATTAAATTTTCATGATTCAGATACAGCATGTCATTTTAAACAACTTTCCAATTTACTTCCATTAAAAAAAATGTGCAGTCTTTTATTTTTACACTTTTTTTTGAGTCACCAGCTCCTACTGAGCATGTGCAAGAACTCAGACTATACATATATGCATTTGTGATTGGCTGATTGCTATCACATGGTACAGGGGGAGTGGAAATATACATAACTTTGAAATGTGCTAGAAAAGAATCTACTGCTCATTTGAAATTCAGAGTAAATGTTATTGTTATCTTGCATTTGTTGATTATGCAAATCTGCTGTGTTTACTGGTCCTTTAATTGAATGAAAACAAATGAACCAATCATGCTAATAACCAATAGCATGATCAGCATGATCTACTTTTACCTTATTGCATAAAAAGCAATATTGTTTAAGCTATTTATTAGCAACTATATAAAAAGCAACATTTTTTTGCATGAACCCTGACAAGGGTTATCAATATTTATGCCTTCTATCAACATACTTATACAGTACGCAGTCATTACTTTTAGTTATTAGCTTTTGAGAAAGAACACAGAAAACCCTCACATTTCCCTACAAATTCCAATCAAATTCAAATCCTGTGTAACAATTTGTCGAAGTGTGCACAAACCTCCAACTCTGTATCCTATACGGCGCACACAGAGTTAAGTTGTTTTCATTCAGTTAACTGATCTGTATTGACAGCACAATGTACCAATAGCTTACATTTCTGCTCCACGCAATGAACCAATCTGAAGCATGGTAGGAGGGTTTAGTAACCCCATAATAGCTTGAGTCAAATGGCGCCCCGGACCCCTCTGAGGAAGCGTATAAGTGAAACGCGACCGCGTCAGGGGCTTTGTGTTTATTTTAACTGCACGCTGTTAATTTCAGACTATCTACAAATTGATATTTTTATTTGTTGTTGTAACATTTGGGGCATATTGGTGTCTAATATAGGGCAATACAGGACATAGTTCCTAAATAGAGACTCTTACATTTACCTAATATCGTTGATTTTTCCTCCTCCTCATATGTGATAGACAACATAAAATCAGCAACATTGAAGCACTTTTTTCCTTGATCTAACTGTAGTTTTGTATATATAGTACCCTTATACTCGCCTAGATTACGAGTTTTGTGCTGTAGAGGGTGCGAAACAAATGAAAAGTTGCGTTATTTCACCTTCCATAGCGCTGCCATTACGAATTTCTGAAAAGCCTCCTTGTGCATGCGATATGGTGGCGATAAGCTCCATACCGCACAAAATCCAAGGGCTGAGAATCTGTGCTCGTGCACGCTTTCCTCATAGACATCAATGGGGAGAGAGTGTTAGAATAAAAACTATCTAACACATGAAAATCTCCGTAACGTAACCCCATTGATGTCTATGGGGAAAAAAGTTACGTTTAAACCTAACACCCTAACATAATCCCCAAGTCTAAACACCCCTAATCTACTGCACCCGACATCTCCGACACAGAAATAAAGTTATTAACCCCTAATCTTCCGCTCCCTACATCGCCGCCACTAATACAAGTTATTAACCCCTATTCTGCCGCTCCTCGACATTGCTGCCACTAATAAAAGTTATTAACCCCTATTCTGCCGCTCCCGACATCACCGCCACTAATAAAAGTTATTAACCCCTATTCCGCGGCTCTCCGACATCGCCTCCACTAATAAAAGTTATTAACCCCTATTCCGCCGCTCCCCAATATCGCCACCAATAAAAGTTATTAACCCCTTAACAACGCTGCCACTATTATAAATTTATTAACCCCTAAACCTCTGGCATCCCACCACCACTAAATAAACCTATTAACCCCTAAACCACCAGCCCCCCACATCGCAAAAACTAAATTAAACTATTAACCGCTAAACTTAACAACCCCCTAACTTTATATTAAAATTACAATATCCCTATCTTAAAATAAATAAAAACTTACCTGTGAAATTAAAAAAACCTAAGTTTAAACTAACAATTAACCTAACATAACTATTATACTAAAACCTAACATAACTATTATACTCATCCTATTGGCTGATTTGAATTTCAAGAATCAAATCAGCTAATAGGAATGCAAGGGACACCATTTTTAACAGGTTCCCTTGCATTGAAGATCCAGTGTATGGCGGTGACCGTATGAAGAGGACGCTCCGCGCTGGATGCCTTCAAGGATGGATCCGCTCTGCGCTGCCCGGGATGAAAATAGAAGACCCCACCGGGGTGAAGATAAAGACTCCACCTGGATGAAGACTTCTCGCCGCCTGGATGAAGACTTCTCGTCGCCTGGATGAGGATGGATGTTCGGAATTCAGAAACTGTGAGTGGATCTTCGGGGGTTAGTGTTAGGTTTATTTTAAATCTTTTTGGGTGTTTTTTTTTTTTTAGATTAAGGTTTGGACTTTAGGTAAAAGAACGGAATGCCCTTTTCAGTGCAACGTTAAAGAGCTGAATGCCCTTTTAAGGGCAATGGGTAGCTTAGGTTTTTGTTAGAGTTTTGTTAGAGTTAGGTTTTCTATTTTGGGGGGTTGGTTGGGTAGTGGGTTTTACTGTTAGGGGGACTTTGCATTTTTTCCAGGTAAAATAGCTGATTTCTTTAGGGCAGTGTCCTACAAAAGGCTCTATTTATTGTAGACTATGTTTTTTTTTTGTTTTGGGGAGGGCTTTTTTATTTTTATAGGGCTATTAGATTAGGTGTAATTGTTTTTATTTTTGATAATTTCATTTGTTATTTTTTGTGATTTAGTGTTTGTTATTTTTCGTAATTTAGTATTTTTTATTTTTTTGTAATTTTAGACTTAAATTGTTTTAGCAGTGTTAGGTTTTTTAATGTGTAATTTAGTTTTTTTAATTGGTAATTATTTTAATTTTAGTATAATAGTTATGTTACGTTAATTGTTAGTTTCAACTTCGTTTTTTTTAAATTTCACAGGTAAGTTTTTATTTATTTTAAGATAGGGATATTGCAATTTTAATTTAAAGTGAGGGGTGATAGGTTTAGGGGTTAATAGTTTAATTTATTAGTGGTGATGTGGGGGGGCTGGTGGTTTAGGGGTTAATAGGTTTATTTAGTAGTGGCGATGTGGGAGGCTGACGGTTTAGGGGTTAATAGGTTTAGTTAGTGGCGGGGAGCGGCAGAATAGGGGTTAATAACTTTATTATAGTGGCGGGGATGTGGGCGGGCAGCAGATTAGGGTTTAATGTTTAATATAGTGTTTGTGATGCGGGAGGGCCTCGGTTTAGGGGTTAATAGATAGTTTATGGGTGTTAGTGTACTTTGTAATATTTTAGTTATGAGTTTTGTGAAACATTTTTGTTACACAAAATCCATAACTACTGCTCTCAGATGGCAGAATGGATCGTGTTGGTATAGGCTGTAACGCAAGCATTTTAGCCTCACCCCACAACCTGTAATACTGGCGCTATGGAAATCCCACGCAAAAACGTAATTTTTTTAAGTGTGGGATTGACGTTGCGTTACAGGCTAAAATGCTTGCCGTACAGCTATACCGACACAACTATTTTTTCAGCATTAAAACAGTAACGCAAAACTCGTAATCTAACCGAATAATAGCACAGTACTATAATCAGAAAGAATATAGTTAGTAAATATAGACTAGTATTTTCATTTTAGAAAAAAAAATCCAAACCAAAGAAGCAGGCAGAGAAGATTGCGACTTTCTAGCAGGGAAAACATGTAATTTTTTATAATTTTATTTAAAAAATATAGGAAGGAAAAAGTCTGGATTTCTGAATAATTCTGAATTTTTGAATTCTGCATTTGGGGATTTGCATCTGAAGTATGATTATTATAATTTATTTGTCTTACGCCAATAGATTCTGCAGTGCTATATATTTTATAGCTAGTGTTTATTATGTGTCACACAAGCATGTGACTATTTTTTGTGAATTATCTACAATTTCTGTCCCTGGTGCAGAATTACAAAGTGTCATGTTCTACTGTCTGTTCAACACACTGCAATAACCCTACTCTTCCCTGTCCTTACAAGTCTACCCACGGTGTAAAACTTATTTTAAAGCCTTTTTCTTTTATTTGAGCTAAATCAACCGGAATGGAGATACTTTTATCAACAGTTTACCACTTACTGAAACAAATCTTTCAAATTCCATGTGTTTATTCACCCACACCATACATTCTCTATATTTATTGATAATAAAGTAATGGCTACGAAGGCCAAGCTGTCCTTATGTGGTAAGGGTCATTTGTACTGGATGTCACGTTTCCCCTCTGATGTTCCCTAGCTCAGTTGGACACATCACTGTGGCTGTGATTTGCTGATTGCCAACAGAGCAGCAGAGTGTGTGCGTGAGGTGTGCACATCTCTGCTTATTAGCGAGCACCATCTTCCCTGCACAACATAAGACAGAGCCTAGCTTAAGCACGCAGGATACTCAAGTAATTGGCTTCCAGTCAATTCAGTTTGTCATCCCTCTTAAAATACCCTAGAAAAACACAACATATTGTCCTGCTTTGCAATGAGAGGAAAGGAAGGCTTTTAGAGATCTATAGCCTATCTCTGAAAGATGAAAAGTAACAGCAGTGTCACCATTTTCAGTGGATACATTCTAAACTTTGCATTTTGAAATGTTCCTTTGCTTTTAAAATAATAACTATCACCTAGATTACAAGTTTTGCGTTACGGCTACACTACAGAAAATGATAATGGAAAAAAGCACACCAAATAAAACCATGTATTATGGAAAAATGGGTACTGGCAGACAGCTGCCAGTACCCAAGATGTTGGAAGATAGGTAGAGGGGGGAGGGTTAGAGAGCTGTATGGGGGGAATCAGGAAGGTTGGGGGCTGAGTGTGGATCCATCACTGCAAAATAAATATATTTAAAAAAAAAAAAAGAAAATGGCCTTTTATTTTAGTACTGACAGACTTTCTGCCAGTACTTAAGATGGCAGTGACAATTGTGAGGTGGGGGGAGGGAAAATAGCTGTTTGAGGGGGGTCAGGAAGGGATCAGGGGGTGGGATGTGTCAGATGGGAGGCTGATCTCTAAACTAAAGCTAAAATTAACACTACAAGCTACCTAATTAACCCCTTCTCTGCTGGGCATACTACAAGTGTTGTGCACAGCGGTATTTAGCGGCCTTCTAATTAGCAAAAAGCAATGCCAAAGCCATATACAGTATGTCTGCTATTTCTGAACAAAGGGGATCCCAGAGAAGCATTTACAACCATTTGTGCCATGATTGCACTAACTGTTTGTAAATAATTTCAGTGAAATTTTATTATTTGATCGCATTAGGCGGTGAAATGGTAGCATGAAATATACCGAAATGGGCCTAGATCAATACTTTGGGTTGTCTACTAAAAAATATATATATATATATGCATGTGAAGGGTTATTCAGGGATTCCTGACAGATATCAGTGTTCCAATTTAACTATCGCTAATTTTGGGAAAAAATGGTTTGGAAATAGCAAAGTGCTACTTGTACTTATTGCCCTATAACTTGCTAAAAAGCAAAGAACATGTAAAGATTGGGTATTTCTAAACTCAGGACAAAATTTAGAAACTATTTAGCATAGGTGTTTTTTGGTGGCTGTAGATGTGTAACAGATTTTGGGGGTCAAAGTTAGAAAAAGTGTTTTTTTACATTTTTCCTCATCCTATAATATAAAAGGCCAAGTGTGTTTGTCCGAAGCTGTCATGCGCAGTAGAGACAGCACAAGGACAAACACACCTGGCCTTTGAGTTCCTAGCTGTAGTCTGATCTGGGGCAGAAGTGGGCGTGGCCGGGCATGAGCGGTGGGCGTGACCGGATGTGAAGGGGCGTGGTCGGGCGTAAATGGTCATGAAGGGGGCATGGCCGGGCATGAAGGGGGCGTGACCGGGCACAGGCGTGCGATAGAGATGTAAGAGAGATAGAGAGAGGTGAGAGAGAGGGGGAGAGAGAGGAGGGGAGATAGAGAGAGGGGGGAAGAGATGGGGGAGAGAGAGGAGGAAGAGATGGGGAGAAAGAGAGGGGGAGAGAGAGAGATAGGGGGGAGAGAGGGGGGGGGGGGGGGAGAGAGAGGGGGGGAGAGAGAGAGAGAGAGGGGGGAGAGAGAGAGAGAGAGGGGGGGGGGGAGAGAGAGGGAGAGAGGGGGGAGAGAGAGAGCACAAAAGAGAGGGGGAGAGAGAGAGCGCAAAAGAGAGGGGGGGAGAGAGAGCGCAAAAGAGAGGGGGAGAGAGAGTGCAAAAGAGAGAGAGGGGGGAGAGAGCGCAAAAGAGAGGGGGAGAGAGAGAGCGCAAAATAGAGGGGAGAGAGCACAAAAGAGATGGGAAGAGAGAGAGCACAAAAGAGAGGGGGAGAGAGAGTGCAAAAGAGAGGGGGGGGAGAGAGCACAAAAGAGATGGGGGAGAGAGAGCGCAAAAGAGATGGGGAGAGAGAGTGCAAAAGAGAGGGAGAGAGAGCGCAAAAGAGATGGGGGGAGAGAGAGTGGGGAGAGAGCGCAAAAGAGATGGGGGAGAGAGAGAGCGCAAAAGAGAGGGGAGAGAGCACAAAAGAGATTTGAAGAGAGAGAGCACAAAAGAGAGAGGGGAGAGAGAGAGCAAAAGAGAGGGGGTGAGAGAGCGCAAAAGAGAGGGGGTAGAGAGAGAGAGAGGGGGGAGAGAGCGCAAAAGAGAGGGGGAGAGAGAGAGCGCAAAAGAGAGGGGAGAGAGCACAAAAGAGATGGGAAGAGAGAGAGCACAAAAGAGAGGGGGGAGAGAGAGCGCAAAAGAGAGGGGGGGAGAGAGCGCAAAAGAGATGGGGGAGAGAGAGTGCAAAAGAGATGGGGGAGAGAGAGAGTGCAAAAGAGAGGGAGAGAGAGTGCAAAAGAGATGGGGGAGAGAGAGAGCGCAAAAGAGGGGGGAGAGAGAGAGCGCAAAAGAGAGGGGGAGAGAGAGTGCAAAAGAGAGGGGAGAGAGCGCAAAAGAGAGGGGGGAGAGAGAGCGCAAAAGAGAGGGGGAGGGAGGGCAAAAGAGAGGGGGGAGAGAGCGCAAAAGAGAGGGGGGAGAGAGAGTGCAAAAGAGAGGGGGATAGAGAGAGGGGGGAGAGAGCGCAAGAGAGATGGGGGAGAGAGAGAGCGCAAACGAGATGGGGGAGAGAGAGAGTGCAAAAGAGAGGGGGAGAGAGAGAGCACAAGAGAGAGGGGGAGAGAGAGAGCACAAAAGAAAGGGGGGAGAGAGAGCGCAAAAGAGAGGGGGTAGAGAGAGAGTGCAAAAGAGAGGGGGAGAGAGAGAGCTCAAAAGAGAGTGGGAGAGAGAGAGCTCAAAAGAGAGGGGGAGAGAGAGTGCAAAAGAGAGGGGGAGAGAGAGAACGCAAAAGAGAGGGGGAGAGAGAGAGCACAGTAGAGAGGGGGAGAGAGAGCTCAAAAGAGAGGGGGAGAGATAGAGCTCAAAAGAGAGGGGGGAGAGAGAGAGAGCAAAAGAGAGGGGGAGGGAGAGAGCGCAAGGGGTGGGACTGCTGTACTGCAAAAAATGGCCTGTGTGAACGGGCTTTAGGACTAGTATCCTATATAATAAAAGGCCAGGTATGTTTGTCCAAAGCGGTCATGCGCAGTAGAGACTGCGCGAGGACAAACATGCCTGGCCGTAACAAAGGATCATTCAGTGATAATCAGTCAGCAGAGAGGGTGGACGATAAATGATAAGATATGATGAAAATAATGGTATCTTTAGAAAGTCCATTTAATGGTGAGAAAAACGGTATATAATATGTGTGGGTACAGTAAATGAGTAAGAGGAAAATTAAAGCTAAACACTAAGGCCTAGATTTGGAGTTCGGCGGTAAAAGAGCTGCTAACGCTCCGCGGGCTTTTTTCTGGCCGCACCATAAATTTAACTCTGGTATCGAGAGTTTAATCAAATGCTGCGTTAGGCTCCAAAAAAGGAGCGTAGAGCATTTTTACCGCAAATGCAACTCTCGATACCAGAGTTGCTTACGGACGCGGCCGGCCTCAAAAACGTGCTCGTGCACGATTCCCCCATAGGAAACAATGGGGCTGTTTGAGCTGAAAAAAAAACCTAACACCTGCAAAAAAGCAGCGTTCAGCTCCTAACGCAGCCCCATTGTTTCCTATGGGGAAACACTTCCTACGTCTGCACCTAACACTCTAACATGTACCCCGAGTCTAAACACCCCTAACCTTACACTTATTAACCCCTAATCTGCCGCCCCCGCTATCGCTGACCCCTGCATATTTTTTTAAACCCCTAATCTGCCGCTCCGTAAACCGCCGCAACCTACGTTATCCCTATGTACCCCTAATCTGCTACCCCTAACACCGCCAACCCCTATATTATATTTATTAACCCCTAACCTGCCCCCCACAACGTCGCCGACACCTGCCTACACTTATTAACCCCTAATCTGCCGAGCGGACCTGAGCGCTACTATAATAAATGTATTAACCCCTAATCCGCCTCACTAACCCTATCATAAATAGTATTAACCCCTAATCTGCCCTCCCTAACATCGCCGACACCTAACTTCAATTATTAACCCCTAATCTGCCGACCGGAGCTCACCGCTATTCTAATAAATGTATTAACCCCTAAAGCTAAGTCTAACCCTAACACTAACACCCCCCTAAGTTAAATATAATTTAAATCTAACGAAATAAATTAACTCTTATTAAATAAATTATTCCTATTTAAAGCTAAATACTTACCTGTAAAATAAATCCTAATATAGCTACAATATAAATTATAATTATATTATAGCTATTTTAGGATTAATATTTATTTTACAGGCAACTTTGTAATTATTTTAACCAGGTACAATAGCTATTAAATAGTTAAGAACTATTTAATAGTTACCTAGTTAAAATAATAACAAATTTACCTGTAAAATAAATCCTAACCTAAGTTATAATTAAAACTAACACTACCCTATCAATAAAATAATTAAATAAACTACCTACAATTACCTACAATTAACCTAACACTACACTATCAATAAATTAATTAAACACAATTCCTACAAATAAATACAATTAAATAAACTAGCTAAAGTACAAAAAATAAAAAAGAACTAAGTTACAGAAAATAAAAAAATATTTACAAACATAAGAAAAATATTACAACAATTTTAAACTAATTACACCTACTCTAAGCCCCCTAATAAAATAACAAAGCCCCCCAAAATAAAAAATTCCCTACCCTATTCTAAATTAAAAAAGTTACAAGCTCTTTTACCTTACCAGCCCTGAACAGGGCCCTTTGCGGGGCATGCCCCAAGAATTTCAGCTCTTTTGCCTGTAAAAAAAAACATACAATACCCCCCCCCCAACATTACAACCCACCACCCACATACCCCTAATCTAACCCAAACCCCCTTAAAGAAACCTAACACTAAGCCCCTGAAGATCTTCCTACCTTGTCTTCACCATACCAGGTTCACCGATCCGTCCTGGCTCCAACATCTTCATCCAACCCAAGCGGGGGTTGGCGATCCATAATCCGGTCCAGAAGAGGCTCCAAAGTCTTCCTCCTATCCGGCAAGAAGAGGACATCCGGACCGGCAAACATCTTCTCCAAGCGGCATCTTCGATCTTCTTCCATCCGGAGCGAAGCGGCAGGATCCTGAAGACATCCAGCGCGGAACATCCATCCGGACCGACGACTGAACGACGAATGACTGTTCCTTTAAGGGACGTCATCCAAGATGGCGTCCCTCGAATTCCGATTGGCTGATAGGATTCTATCAGCCAATCGGAATTAAGGTAGGAATTTTCTGATTGGCTGATGGAATCAGCCAATCAGAATCTAGTTCAATCCGATTGGCCGATCCAATCAGCCAATCAGATTGAGCTCGCATTCTATTGGCTGATCGGAACAGCCAATAGAATGCGAGCTCAATCTGATTGGCTGATTGGATCAGCCAATCGGATTGAACTTGATTCTGATTGGCTGATTCCATCAGCCAATCAGAAAATTCCTACCTTAATTCCGATTGGCTGATAGAATCCTATCAGCCAATCGGAATTCGAGGGACTCCATCTTGGATGACGTCCCTTAAAGGAACAGTCATTCGTCGTTCAGTCGTCGGTCCGGATGGATGTTCCGCGCTGGATGTCTTCAGGATCCTGCCGCTTCGCTCCGGATGGAAGAAGATCGAAGATGCCGCTTGGAGAAGATGTTTGCCGGTCCGGATGTCCTCTTCTTGCCGGATAGGAGGAAGACTTTGGAGCACCGGATTATGGATCGCCAACCCCCGCTTGGGTTGGATGAAGATCTTGGAGCCAGGACGGATCGGTGATACCTGGATGGTGAAGACAAGGTAGGAAGATCTTCAGGGGCTTAGTGTTAGGTTTATTTAAGGGGGGTTTGGGTTAGATTAGGGGTATGTGGGTGGTGGGTTGTAATGTTGGGGGGGGGGGGGTATTGTATTTATTCTTTTACAGGCAAAAGAGCTGAAATTCTTGGGGCATGCCCCGCAAAGGGCCCTGTTCAGGGCTGGTAAGGTAAAAGAGCTTGTAACCTTTTTAATTTAGAATAGGGTAGGGAATTTTTTATTTTGGGGGGCTTTGTTATTTTATTAGGGGGCTTAGAGTAGGTGTAATTAGTTTAAAATTGTTGTAATATTTTTCTTATGTTTGTAAATATTTTTTTATTTTCTGTAACTTAGTTCTTTTTTATTTTTTGTACTTTAGCTAGTTTATTTAATTGTATTTATTTGTAGGAATTGTGTTTAATTAATTTATTGATAGTGTAGTGTTAGGTTAATTGTAGGTAATTGTAGGTAGTTTATTTAATTATTTTATTGATAGGGTAGTGTTAGTTTTAATTATAACTTAGGTTAGGATTTAATTTACAGGTAAATTTGTTATTATTTTAACTAGGTAACTATTAAATAGTTCTTAACTATTTAATAGCTATTGTACCTGGTTAAAATAATTACAAAGTTGCCTGTAAAATAAATATTAATCCTAAATAAGCTATAATATAATTATAATTTATATTGTAGCTATATTAGGATTTATTTTACAGGTAAGTATTTAGCTTTAAATAGGAATAATTTATTTAATAAGAGTTAATTTATTTCGTTAGATTTAAGTTATATTTAACTTAGGGGGGTGTTAGTGTTAGGGTTAGACTTAGCTTTAGGGGTTAATACATTTATTAGAATAGCGGTGAGCTCCGGTCGGCAGATTAGGGGTTAATAATTGAAGTTAGGTGTCGGCGATGTTAGGGAGGGCAGATTAGGGGTTAATACTATTTATGATAGGGTTAGTGAGGCGGGTTAGGGGTTAATAACTTTATTATAGTAGCGCTCAGGTCCGCTCGGCAGATTAGGGGTTAATAAGTGTAGGCAGGTGTCGGCGACGTTGAGGAGGGCAGATTAGGGGTTAATAAATATAATATAGGGGTCGGCGATGTTAGGGGTAGCAGATTAGGGGTACATAGGGATAACGTAGGTGGCGGCGATTTGCGGTCGGAAGATTAGGGGTTAATTATTTTAAGTAGCTTGCGGCGACGTTGTGGGGGGCAAGTTAGGGGTTAAGAAATATAATATAGGGGTCGGCGGGGTTAGGGGCAGCAGATTAGGGGTACATAAGTATAACGTAGGTGGCGGTCGGCAGATTAGGGGTTAAAAATTTAAATAGAGTGGCGGCGATGTGGGGGGACCTCGGTTTAGGGGTACATAGGTAGTTTATGGGTGTTAGTGTACTTTAGGGTACAGTAGTTAAGAGCTTTATAAACCGGCGTTAGCCAGAAAGCTCTTAACTCCTGCTATTTTCAGGCGGCTGGAATTTTGTCGTTAGAGCTCTAACGCTCACTTCAGAAACGACTCTAAATACCAGCGTTAGAAAGATCCCATTGAAAAGATAGGCTACGCAAATGGCGTAGGGGGATCTGCGGTATGGAAAAGTCGCGGCTGAAAAGTGAGCGTTAGACCCTTTAATCACTGACTCCAAATACCAGCGGGCGGCCAAAACCAGCGTTAGGAGCCTCTAACGCTGGTTTTGACGGCTACCGCCGAACTCCAAATCTAGGCCTAACACTGCAGAAATGTAAAAATAGCCCTGGTCTTTATGGGACATAAAACAAGTTGGGATAGAGACAAAATAATATAATATGTACTTTAATTACTTTACCTGCAAATGTATACTGCAGTGCCTCGCCATTAACCCTTTCTTTTTAGTTTCTTAATTGTAAAGTCCTAACTCCCCCCACACAATTCCTTCTATGTCTGTATCTATGTTTATTGTTCTTTTGGTAAAATGCAAAAGTGCATAGGGATTATCTGCTGGAGCTGCCTAGAAGCTGTGAACTCAGTTGAAATACAATGCCTGTGTCTAAACACTGATAAGAGGGGTGGCGTTAACTGCTCCAGGCAGCTTAGATATGTAATTCATTTTGCTTACTTTTGAAAATTATTTTAAAATACTTGCCAGCATTTTTTAAACAATTTTTTATGCAAACTATTTTAAATGAATTAGCCCTTTTAGGATATGCACAGATCTCAACATGTTTTATGGCACTTTAATGGAAGGAAATTGAAAAATGGCCTGGTCCTTAAAGGGTTAACTTAGGGCAATGCGCTACAAAAGGCCCTTTTAAGAGCTATTGGTAGTTTATTGTAGGCTAGGGGGTGTTTTTATTTTGGGGAGGCTTCTTTATTTTATAGGGCTATTAGATTAGGTGTAATTGTTTTTATTTTTGATAATTTCATTTATTATTTTTTGTAAGCTTAGTGTTTTTTATTTTTCATAATTTAGTGTTTATTATTTTTTGTAATTTTAGATTTTTTTAAAAAATAAATTTGTAGTGTTTATTTTTTTTAAATTTGTTATTTAGATTTTTTAATAGGTAGTTTTTTTATTTTATTAGAATAGTAATGTTAGGTTAATTTATATTTTAATGTTAGGTTTATTTTTATTTCACAAGTTTTTATTTATTTAAATATAGTTATATTGTAATTTTAATTTAAAGTTTGGGGGGTGTTTAGTAGTAGTATAGTTTAGTGTTTTGCAATGTGGGGGGCCTGCGGTTTAGGGGTTAATAGGTTTATTTAGTGGCGGGGATGTGGGAGGCCGGAGGTTTAGGGGTTAATAGGTTTATTTAGTTGCAGAAATGTGGGAGGCCGGAGGTTTGAGGGTTAATAACTTTATTATAGTGTCGTAGATGTTGGGGAGTGGCGGAATAGGGGTTAATAGCTTTATAATAGTGGCAGCGATGTTGGAGAGCAGTCAAACAGGGGTTAATAACTTTAATATAGTGGCAGTGATGTCGGGGAGCGGCGGATTAGAGGTTAATACTTTTTATTAGTGGTGGCGATGTCAGGAGCAGTGGATTAGGGGTTAATTAGTGTCGGCGATGTCATTAGAGACAGAATAGGGGTTAATAACTTTATTTAGGTGTCGGCGATGTCAGGAGCAGACCCAGTGGCGTATTTAGGTTTTGTGCTGCCCTAGGCACTCAAAATTCTGCTGCCCCACCCAAAAGGGTTTTAGGCCTTTTTTTCCCTCAATATGTTTTTGGGTCAGTGTGTAAAATGTTTTTTTTTTTATAACAATTCAAAAGAAAATGGACTAGCAAAACACTGGCATACAAGTGGGTTGAATTGCATGCATCTCATACCATTTTCTCCCTGAGAGAAGGAAGAGAAAAGAGGGGGAGGGGAGAAAAGGTAGGGAAAGAAGATTCTCCCCAAGAAAGTTTCCACTGCAAAAATGCTGGCGGCTCTAAATGTAGCAACAGTTTAAAGGAGCACTGCCTGTGAAGAGTGAACTTAATCAGCGCACGTGCCTTGTCTTCTCTGTAAAAGCCTGCACTTTATCGCTCACTGTACTGTGTGCTGGCTTTTAGAGAGAGGATAGGGCAGATGTGCTGCCCCTTCCAAATCTGCTGCCCTAGGCACCGGCCTTGTTGGCCTAGGCCATAATACGCCCCTGGGGGCAGCGGATTAGGGGTGTGTAGACTTGGGGTCTATTTATCAAAGCGGCAACTGAAAATACGCTTGAATTCCGTGTCGTATTTATTGTGAGATTGATTCGCCGTAGTTATCAAAGGGTCAAGATTGGCAAATGTTGACATTTGTGACTTAATATACGATCCTGCGATCTCAATCCGACTCAAATCGATGCTTGTGTCATTACAAATGTTTTGAATTCAGATTTGACTCTATTTAAACCATTTCCAAATTTATTAGACATTTAACAGGTACACTCGCGTCTATTCCGATGCAGCGTACCTAGTTTTCAATTTGTCAGTGTCACCCTTGAGGTCGCGGATGCCATAGAACTCAATGGGAGTCTGAAAACACAGAAAGCTTATGTTTGATGCTGCAAGAGAATGAAGTATATTACATAATAAAAGTAAATTAGAAACTCTATTAAAATTGTATACCCTTTCTAAATCAAACAATATTATTGCTCCACATTAGTGCACTAGTAGATATAGGGATACAAATGAAAAATACATTACTACTTATGGATTATGTTACAAATTTGTCTCTCATTACAAAGCAAGGGGATAATATTATTTCTACAAATGTGTTGAAAACTTTTGCCCCAAAGTTGTTGCACTAATAGATATAGAGATAAAAATGAAATAAATACACAACATAATATAGCAAACTTCCTTTTTATTTTTTTTGGAAAAATATATGTGCAGCATGTTTAAGCCATGTAATACAAGTCCCACTCTCCACTTAGCACTAATTTTGACGCAACACTTTTCACACCAATTATGAAGCAAACTCCTAAACAACCCACACACTAGTGAATTTTTAAACCACTTTTGAATGGAATATGCATAATAACATGATTTATGACATCAGCCAATCTGATTCAAATATACATTTTAAACTATCACTAATGAATCCATATATATATTTATATGTTACTATGTGTATATACATATATATTTATGGGTTACTATGTGTATATACATATATATTTATGTGTTACTATGTGTATATAGATATATATTTATGTGTTACTATTTATATATACATACATATTTATGTGTTAGTATGTGTATATACATATATATTTATGTGTTACTATGTGTATATACATATATATTTATGTGTTACTATGTGTATATACATATATATTTATGTATTAGTATGTGTATATACATATATATTTATGTGTTAGTATGTGTATATACATATATATTTATGTGTTACTATGTATATATATATATATATATATATATATATATATATATATATATATATATTTATATATATATATATATATATATATATATATATATATATACATATGTTACTATGTGTATATACATATATATTTATGTGTTACTATGTGTATATAGATATATATTTATGTGTTACTATTTATATATACATATATATTTATGTGTTAGTATGTGTATATACATATATATTTATGTGTTACTATGTGTATATACATATATATTTATGTGTTACTATGTGTATATACATATATATTTATGTATTAGTATGTGTATATACATATATTTATATGTTACTATGTGTATATACATATATATTTATGTGTTACTATGTGTATATACATATATATTTATGTATTAGTATGTGTATATACATATATATTTATGTTACTATGTGTGTATACATATATATTTATGTTAATATGTGTATATACATATATATTTATGTGTTACATTGTGTATATACATATATATTTATGTTACATTGTGTATATACATATATATTTATGTTACTATGTGTTTATACATATATATTTATGTGTTAATATGTGTATATACATATATATTTATGTGTTACTATGTATATATATATATATATATATATATATATATATATATATTTATGTGTTACTATGTGTATATACATATATATTTATGTGTTACTATGTGTATATACATATATATTTATGTTACTATGTGTATATACATATATCTGTGTTATTATGTGTATATACATATATATTTATGTGTTACTATGTGTTTATACATATTTATTTATGTGTTAATATGTGTATATACATATATATTTATGTGTTACTATGTATATATATATATATATATATATATATATATTTATGTGTTACTATGTGTATATACATATATATTTATGTGTTACTATGTGTATATACATATATATTTATGTGTTATTATGTGTATATACATATATATTTATGTGTTAATATGTGTATATAAATATATATTTATGTGTTAGTATGTATATATACATATATATTTATGTGTTACTATGTGTATATACATATACAGGGGTGCACTGCTTACAGGGCTGTGTACTTTTTAACAATAGCATATGTTCACATTTTCAAAGTGAACATTTTATAAGTGAGGCAATCATTTTGAAGAATTATACAAGAATTACACAAGGATTGGGCAAAGGGCAAGAGACAAAGCAAGTACTCTTGTAATACTATGTTTTATGTATCTCATTGTATCCTTTTGCAAGTGCTGCTGTAACACTGTGTCTTATGTGTTTACTTGGTTCCCACTTTCAGAATAATGCTCAATATCTTCATATTCCTTTTTGCTACCTCTTGTCTCTATAACAAACTACATTACTCCCTTACTCCTTCTCCCTCTCCACCTGCACTGTTCATTAGCCCATCTCTCTTATACTCACCTTTACTTTTGTATTCATGAACTCTACTTATTCCTAATTACTCTCTTTCCCCCCTGCACTGCAGCCAAACAACAGTCTCATTACTGCAAATCTGCTTATCATCTCATGTCACTCTCCCTCTTGCTCATACTAGCTGCTGGCAACATCTCCCCTAATCCTGGTCCCTCACAACCTCCTAACTTTTCACATCCTTGTGTGCCTTTCAATATACTACTAAACTCTGGTAACCTTAATCACATTCCTCTTACATCTAAAAACCCCTCCCCTTCATTTGTGCACTCTGGAACTCTTGCTCTGTTTGCAACAAGCTCACTTCTATCCATGATCTCTTTATCTCCCACTCTCTTAACCTTCTGGCTCTTACAGAAACCTGGCTCTCTGCTTCAGACACAGCATCCACTGCTGCACTGTCACATGGGGGTCTCAATTTCAGCCACACTCCTAGGTTTGGCAATAGACAAGGAGGTGGTGTCTGTATTTTACTTTCCTCTTGTTGCACTTTCCAACAAATACAGCCCTTCTCTTCACTCACATTTTCTTCATTTGAAGCACACATGATTTGTTTATTCTCTCCCCTCTCTATATGTGTTGCAGTCATATACCGCCCCCCTGGCTCCCCAACTCAATTTTTAGATCACTTTGCTGCCTGGCTTCCTTATTTCCTTTCCTCAGAGACCCCTGCCCTCATTCTTGGCGACTTTAACATCCCTCTTGACAATCCCAATGCCTCTTCTGCAATACAACTTATTCAACTGACTTCCTCTTTCGGCCTGTCACAATGGACTGACTCTCCCACTCACAAAGATGGTCATTCCCTTGATCTGATTTTCACCTATCGATGCACTCTTTCAAATTTAACAAACTCCCCTTTTCCTCTCTCTGACCATCATCTCCTAACTTGCAACATCACTTCCCTACCTACAACTCCCCCTCCCTCTACCCCTCACACCAAACTTCACAGAAGCTCTAAGTCACTAGATCTGCATCAGCTCGCTAGCTCCCTCAAACCTCTCCTCTCATTGATCACCTCCTTTTCCTGCCCTGACCAATCTATATGCCAGTATAATTCCACCCTTACATCGGTCATTGACACTCTGGCCCCTCCAACCTTAGCTCAGAAACCACACTCTCATCCTCAGCCCTGGCATACTCCTCTGACACGATACCTACGCAGATGCTCCCGTACTGCTGAGCAACATTGGAGGAAATCTCAGAGTTCAGCTGACTTTCTTCACTACAAGTTCATCCTGAACTCCTACTATTCTGCCCTTAATCTTTATAAGCAACAATATTTTTCTAATCTCATCTCTACTCTTTCCTCTAACCCTAAACATTTGTTCAACACATCAAACACTCTTCTCCGCCCACCCCCACCTCCTAACACAACCTCTCTCTCAGCTCAAGATTTTGCAAGCCACTTCAACAACAAAATTTACTTCATCAGAAGTGAAATCAACTCTCAACATACTTCCAATCTCCCACCACCTCAAAAGCTCACGATCACCCAAAACCCAAATATCCAAAAATGCAGTTCTTTTGCCCCTGTTAATGAGGATGAAGTTTCTGCCCTTATACTGTCCTCCCACCTCACTACCTGTTCCCTCGACCCCATCCCCTCACAGCTACTCCAATCCATCTCTACTACCCTCACCCCCATACTCACACACATTTTCAACCTCTCCCTCAGCACTGGTATATTTCCCTCATCTCTAAAACATGCACTGGTCACACCTATCCTCAAAAAACCTTCCCTTGATCCAACCTCCCCTTCCAATTACCACCCTATTTCCCTACTCCCTCTTGCCTCAAAGCTCCTCTAAAAGCTAGTTTACGCACGTCTATCCCATTTCCTTACACTAAACTCTCTTCTTGACCCACTGCAATCTGGATTTCGTTCCCATCACTCTACAGAGACAGCAATTGTCAAGGTTACCAATGACCTACTTACAGCAAAATCCAAAGGCCACTTCTCTCTGCTTATCCTCCTTGACCTGTCTGCAGCCTTTGACACTGTTGACCACCCTCTTCTGCTCCAAACCCTCCAATCCTTCGGCATCTGTGACACAGCTCTCTCATGGTTCTCTTCCTATCTGACTAACCGTACATTTAGTGTAGCCTTCTCCGGAGCATCCTCTGCCCCGTTACCACTTTCTGTAGGGGTACCTCAAGGCTCTGTCCTTGGTCCCCTTCTCTTCTCAATCTAAACGTCGTCACTAGGTTCCTTAATAAAGTCCCATTTGTTTTTGAATACCATTTGTATGCCGATGACACCCAAATCTACCTCTCTGCACCAGACCTACCTCCTTCCTTACTAACCCGTGTCACTAACTGTCTTTCTCACATCTCATCTTGGATGTCCTCTCACTACCTTAAGCTAAATCTCTCCAAAACTGAACTCCTTATTTTTCCCCCTTCTTCCAATGTCTCCACCCCCAAAATTTCTATAACTGTTGATAATTCCATCATTACCCCTAACCCGCTCGCCCGATGTCTTGGGGTCACACTTGACTCAGACCTTTCCTTCACTCCTCACATCCAGTCCTTGGCTAAAGCCTGCCGCTTCCACCTTAAAAACATTGCTAAAATTAGACATTTCCTTACACAAGATACAACCAAGATTTTAATCCACTCTCTCATCCTTTCCCGCCTCGACTACTGCAATTCCGTCCTCTCTGGTCTACCTAGCTGCCGCATAGCTCCTTTACAATCCATTATGAATGCCTCTGCCAGGCTCATCTTCCTTACTCGTCGCTCTTCATCTGCTGCACCTCTCTGCAAATCCCTTCACTGGCTTCCGCTTGCCTCTAGGATTAAACATAAAATCCTCACCCTGACATATAAAGCTCTCAACTGCACTGCTCCCCCTTACATCTCAGAACTTGTCTCTAGATACTCTCCCTCCCGTCCCCTTCGATCAGCTCAGGATCTCCTCCTCTCCTCCTCTCTTGTTACTTCCTCACATTCACATTTACAGGACTTCTCCAGACTGGCCCCCATCTTGTGGAATTCCCTGCCTCGCTCCATAAGACTCTCCCCTAGTTTTAACAGCTTCAAGCACTCCCTAAAAACTTTACTATTCAGGGATGCATACAACCAACACTAGCCTTTCCTAACGCCATTGCTTTCCCCTTGAACCCCTTAGATTGTAAGCCTATGGGCCCAGCTGTTTACAGATCGCTTCATAAGAGCCGACTACAACAGAAAAACTCTCGGCAGGGCCCTCTACCCACTTGACCCCTACAAAAGCTATCCTGTACACGACTATGTTTACAGCGCTGCGGAATCTGTTGGCGCTCTACAAATACCTGATAATAATAATAATAATATATATTTATGTCTTACTATGTGTATATACATATATATTTATGTGTTAGTATGTATATATACATATATATTTATGTGTTACTATGTACAGTATATATACATATATATTTATGTGTTAGTATGTGTATATACATATATATTTATGTGTTACTATGTGTATATACATATATATTTATGTGTTAGTATGTGTATATACATATATATTTATGTGTTAGTATGTGTATATACATATATATTTATGTGTTACTATGTGTATATATACATATATATATTTATGTGTTAGTATGTGTATATACATATATATTTATGTGTTACTATGTGTATATATACATATATATTTATGTGTTAGTATGTGTATATACATATATATTTATGTGTTACTATGTGTATATACATAAATATTTATGTGTTACTATGTGTATATACATATATATTTATGTTACTATGTGTATATACATATATATTTATGTGTTACTATGTGTATACATATATATTTATGTGTTACTATGTGTATATACATATATTTGTATGTGTTACTATGTGTATACATATATATCTTTGTGTTACTATGTGTATATCCATATATATTTATGTGTTACTATGTGTATATACATATATATTTATGTGTTACTATGTGTATATCCATATATATTTATGTGTTAGTATGTGTATATACATATATATTTATGTTACTATGTGTATATACATATATATTTATGTGTTACTATGTGTATATACATATATATTTATGTGTTAATTGTTAATATGTTCATAGGCCGCATGTATCAGATATTGAACAGGTTTTTCCCAAGGATCCGGCCCTATCTACCATCCCAGAGTCACAACACAAAACACAAGACAGGTACCGTTAAGGGGACAGAAAGTAACAAGCAAATACAAATAGGCAATGTAATCAATCTTTCCAAAAAAACTCTAACCACAGAACAAATAAAGATTTGGAGTTTTGGTCTGACCTTTGCCCCCACTGATGAATTTAATGTTTTCCAAACTATGATAAATGTCAATCGGCTAGTTAGGAACATTACTTTAAAAAAACATTTCTCAGGACAGGGGACACTGATCAAACAACTTTAGAACCAACCAGTCACAATACAAATACTCACATAGATAGATTAACCTTTCAGGAAATATGTGATGTTACAGCATTAGACAAATTACGGATAGACACTACATGTGATGAAGGAAGAATCACAAGGGGAACACATATGAAACCCAAATCTAAATTCTACCATATCCAGTCCGTGGGGGACATCATAGAGACCTTTCACTCCAGAGTAGAAAAAGATCTAATTAATTTAAAAATGAAAGGCAATACATCCAAAGCCAACATTTCACATAAAGAAAAATTAGCAATTAAACTACTACAACAAGACAATGACATAGTCATAGAAAATGCCGTCAAAGGTGGCACGGTAGTAGTGATGGACAGGACTATGTATGTGAATGAAGCACTCAGGCAACTAACCAATAGTGAAAATTATATAATTCTATCTGGAGACCCAATAAAACAGTTTGCTGAGGAATTTTGTCACCTGTTGGATGATGGCGTGGAGCAGGGGTGTATTAACATAGAAACAGCTCAGTATCTGTATGTTGAATATCCACGAATACCCCTGTTCCACCACCTTCCAAAGGTGCACAAGTCTCTTGATCAAGTGCAGGGCCGTCCCATTGTTAGCGGAATTGGATCCATGTTTGAACACCTCTCAGAGTGGTTGGACTCAATATTACATCCATTTGTGTTGGCCTTAACCTTATACATAGGGGATACCAAATGTGTGCTTAATGTAATGAAAGAAGTAAAATGGGAGGAATATTTCTGTTGGGTCACTGTGGATGCAGTGGCCCTGTACTCCTCAATACCTCATGAGGAAGGTATAAGGGCTATTGAGTTTTACTTGAGATACTACTCTGAGTACTCTAATGAATTTCAGAAATACATCATAAGAGTCACACGATTTCTTCTCACCCACAATTTCTTCCAATTTCAAGATGTTTTCTATCTCCAAAGATGTGGAACAGCTATGGGGGCCAAGTTTGCCCCCTCATACGCCAACCTGTTTTTAGGTTGGTGGGAGCAGTTACACATCTTTGGAGATGGAAATAATCACAGACATGACATACATTTATACGGTAGATACATTGATGATCTCCTCTTTATATGGAAGGGGAAGGAGGAGGATGTAGGCAAGTTTGTGAATATGCTTAATCAAAATCAGGTGGGTTTGACTTTCACAAATATGATGAAATTAACTATTTGGATGTTACTCTCAGAGGTATCAGTGGTGAATCAGTAATTACCAAGATCTATAGAAAACCTATATCTGGTAATTATTTGCTTCACGGTAGAAGCTGTCACCCCAAGCATAAAGAGGGAGCAGTTGCCAAAGGAGAATTTATTCACCTTAAAAGAAATTGAACCCTTGGGAGTGATTTCTCCCGTGAAGCAATGGACCTGGAGAACAGATTAAAAGAAAGAGCTTACTCCAATAAAATCATTAAAACAGCTAGAAAAAAGGTGGATGTAATACAAAGGTCTTCTCTCCTAAAGGAGAGAGAGAATACAATTGAACCGTACAAAGGAGTAAATTTCACTACAAACTATAATGTACAATTTCCAGAGATTGCGAAAATCATAAAAAAACTTTTCCACATTCTAGAAGCTGACGATAAACGTATTGCTCTTGTCAAAAATGGGGTCAGGTGTAGCTCTAAAAAGTGTCCAACGTTAGGGTCACTATTATCCCCAACACTTCTTAAGACAGAATCTGCAAGACCATCATCCTGGCTGACCAGCATGGGAATGTACCCATGCGGTCACAATAAATGCAGACCTTGTGAACATCTTACTAAAACTAAGATATTCACATCACACGTAACAGGTGAAACTTTTAAAATCAAGTCATGCTTAAATTGCATGTCAACAGAGGTAATTTATTTACTGTATTGCCAAGAATGTGGGGTGCAGTATATAGGTCTCACTTCTAGAGATATATAAAGTCCCGCATTTATCAACTATCTCTAGAGGCAATTCTACTACCCCCTTAGTGCGGCATTTCAAAAATAAACATCAAGGAGCAATCCATACACTGCGATGGTGTGCTATAGAAAAAGTAAAACTAAAAGGGGGGGGGGGGGACATTGAAAAACTACTGGCAAAGAGAGAGGCCTTTTGGATGTTCAGACTTAGGACGAGACATCCGGAGGGCCTAAACTCCAGATATGATTTAATAAATTACTGGGAGTAGTTGCCCCCTCCAACTATTACTTTCCATGTCATCTCTGCTAAAAATGTAACAGAACAATTGCTCATGTGTGAATCATCTACTTTACAAATTAGGGATACTTTCCTTCTCTTCTGAATACATACTTAGCATTTTTAGCATAAGAGTAATGTTTCCTGACCTCTTGTTATTACACCTACTGACCAAAGTTTGTATTTTTTTCACTCATATGGGTTTTTCCTTTTAGCCCCTATCCGTTCAAAAATAAAAATATAAATAAAAATAACAACAGAGAATGTGATTAGTGTAAGCCCTCAGAAATTGTATTTTGTTCCCATTATGGGAGAGATAAAAGGACTAACGTTAAAACATTTTTCACACAATATGTATCCTGAATTGTGTTATTTTTATCCCATTTTATATTGTTATGGCTCAGTTTTTCAACCTAGTCCCCACATTCAGTCTTCCTATGTATTATGCATTCAGTCAGATATTTATAGTACTTGCAAATGGTATGAAATATTTGTTGCTACTATTTTTTCTAAGTTGATAATACAAATTATGTCGGATACTCCATTGACAGTATATTTTTGGCAGGTGCAAATTAGTTAGAGGAGGAGTTTTTGATACCCAATCATTTCACAGGCACTGTCTTTTAAACAGAGGGTTTCCAGCAAACTAACAGGCTATGACTACGTCTTTATGCTGAAACGCGTTAGCCATACTTTGCTCTACTCTTTCTAACTATATTACGGGCACTGCTGTCCTGTACTATTTTAAATTTTTTGGAATAAAGGTACAATTTTTTAACTTTATCAACGGTGTTGTTTTCCTTCTTTTTGCTATTACTATGTGTATATACATATATATTTATGTGTTAGTATGTGTATATACATGTATATTTATGTGTTACTATGTGTATATACATATATATTTATGTGTTACTATGTTTGTATATACATATGTATTTATGTGTTAGTATGTGTATATCGAAAAAAAAAGAGTGCTGGATACTCCTAGGATAAAAAGTATAAGGTTTTATTGCATCTGTTTAAAATGACATGAGAAGACAAAAAATAGACAGTTTGCAGGTGCAGCACCAGCTTACGCGTTTCGGCTGGAAAGCCGTAGTCATAGCAAGTAGTCATTTTCTCATTTTTTAGTATGTGTATATACATATATATTTATGTGTTACTATGTGTATATACATATATATTTATGTGTTAGTATGTGTATATACATATATATTTATGTGTTACTATGTGTATATACATATATATTTATGTGTTACTATGTGTATATACATATATATGTATGTGTTACTATGTGTATATACATATATATTTATGTGTTACTATGTGTGTATATACATATATATTTATGTGTTATTACGTGTATATACATATATATTTACATGTTATTATGTGTATATACATATATATTTATGTATTAATATGTGTATATACATATATATTTATGTGTTAATATGTGTATATGCATATATATTTATGTGTTACTATGTGTATATACATATTTATTTATGTGTTACTATGTGTATATACATATATATTTATGTGTTATTATGTGTGTATGCATATATATTTATGTGTTACTATGTGTATATGCATATATATTCATGTGTTAGTATGTGTATATAAATATATATTTATGTTTTACTATGTGTATAGTGATGTTGCGAACCTAAAAATTTGCGTTCGCGAACGGCGGACACGAACTTCCGCAACTGTTTGAGAACGGGCGAACCGCCATAGACTTCAATAGGCAGGCGAATTTTAAAACCCACAGGGACTCTTTCTGGCCACAATAATGATGGAAAAGTTGTTTCAAGGGTACTAACACCTGAACTGTGGCATGCCGGAGGGGGATCCATGGCAAAACTCCCATGGAAAATTACATAGTTGATGCAGAGTCTGTTTTTAAGCCATAAAGGGCATAAATCACCTAACATTCCTAAATTGTTTGGAATAACGTGCTTTAAAACATCAGGTATGATGTTGTATCGATCAGGTAGTGTAAGGGTTATGCCCGCTTCACAGTGACAGACCAAACTCCCCGTTTAAAGAGACAGTCTACACTGAAATTTTTATTGTTTTAAAAGATAGATAATCCCTTTATTACCCATTTCCCAGTTTTGCATAACTAACACATTTATAATAATATACTTTTAACCTCTGTGATTATCTTGTATCTAAGTCTCTGCAAGCTGCCCCTTTTTTCAGTTCTTTTGACAGACTTGCAGTCTAGCCAATCAGTGCCTGCTCCCAGATAACTTCTCGTGCACGAGCACAGTGTTATCTATATGAAATACGTGAACTAACACCCTCTAATGGTAAAAAACTGTTAAAATGCAATCTGAAAGAGGTGGGCTTCAAGGTCTAAGAAATTAGCATATGAACCTCCTAGGTTAAGCTTTCAACTAAGAATACCAAGAGAACAAAGCAAAATTGGTGATAAAAGTAAATGGGAAAATTGTTTAAAATTACATGCTCTATCTGAATCATGAAAGTTTATTTTGGCCTAGACTGTCCCTTTAACGCACCGCAAACAACCGCAAACAGTCCATTTGCACAAGGTTGGATACCAAGCTAGCCATGTCCCGTTCCTTGTCCACACTGATGTCATTGAAGGTCTCTTCCTCCACCCAGCCACGTACAACACCAAGGCTCCCCGAAAGGTGACAACAAGCCCCCTGGGACGCCTGCTGTGTTTGGTCTTCCACCTCCTCAAAGCCACCTTCCTCCTCTGACTCCTCTTCTTCAGACTCCTCTCTGCATTGCCTCTCTCAGCGTTATTATAAGGTGTGTTAAGTAGTACTATTCCTATCAGTTTAATCCCTGTTACGTCCCCTATCAGGGGACGTGTATATGGCATGGATTTTAGGAACCGGGAGATGGAAAAAGATGCTTGGTCGGTCCTCCTACTTCAAATTTGGGGCACTGCGCGTGCAATCTACTGTGCCACCAGATAGGAGTGGTGTGTTAAGTAGTAATATTCTGATCAGTTTAATCCCTGTTACGTCCCCTATCAGGGGACGTGTATATGGCATGGATGTGTATATGGCATGGATATGTATATGGCATGGCCGAAACACAAGTGGCTGTCAGATAAAAGTCCGGCCACGAGATAGATTTGATAGATAGATAGATACATAGATTAGATAGATAGATCAATAGATGCAATAGATACATTTGATAGATACGATAGATAGATTTGACAGATAAATAGATAGATTTGATAGATAGAAAATTTCCCAGACAGAGAATTACAAGACGTGCGGTCTGGGACCCATGGTAAGGGTCCCAGAGGCAGTTGCGGCGCCAGGGAACGTGTATATGGCATGGATTTTAGGAACCGGGAGATGGAAAAAGATGCTTTTATCGGTCCTACTACTTCAAATTTGGGGCACTGCGCGTGCAATCTACTGTGCCACCAGATATGAGTGGTGTGTTAAGTAGTACTATTCTGATCAGTTTAATCCCTGTTATGTCCCCTATCAGGGGACGTGTCTATGGCATGGATTTTAGGAACCCGGGAGATGGAAAAAGATGCTTTTATCGGTCCTACTACTTCAAATTTGGGGCACTGCGCATGCAATCTACTGTGCCACCAGATATGAGTGGTGTGTTAAGTAGTACTATTCTGATCAGTTTAATCCCTGTTACGTCCCCTATCAGGGGACTTGTATATGGCATGGATATGTATATGGCATGGCCGAAACACAAGTGGCTGTCAAATAACAGTCCGCCACGAGATCGATAGATTTGATAGATATATACATAGATTAGATAGATAGATCAATAGATTTGATAGATACATTTGATAGATACGATAGATATATTTGATAGATAAATAGATAGATTTGATAGATAGAAAATTTCCCAGACAGAGAATTACAAGACGTGCGTTCTGGGACCAATGGTAAGGTTCCCAGAGGCAGTTGTGGCGCCCGAGGCTCTGATTAGAACAGAGCACTCTGGAACATATCTGCCCTCGGCCGAAATCAGAACATTCTTTAGCTTTCTGTCTGTCGGCCAAATGTCCGTCTGCCAAATGTCCGTCTGCCAAAGGTCCGTCTGCCAAAGGTCCGTCTGCCAAAGGTCCTTCTGCATTTTGTCAGAGCACTGCGTGCAATCTAATGTGCCACCAGATATGAGTGGTGTGTTAAGTAGTACTATTCTGATCAGTTTAATCCCTGTTACGTCCCCTATCAGGGGATGTGTATATGGCATGGATTTTAGGAACCTGGAGATGGAAAAAGATGCTTGGTCGGTCCTCCTACTACAAATTTGGGGCACTGCGCGTGCAATCTACTGTGCCACCAGATATGAGTGGTGTGTTAAGTAGTACTATTCTGATCAGTTTAATCCCTGTTACGTCTCCTATCAGGGGACGTGTATATGGCATGGATTTTAGGAACCAGGAGATGGAAAAAGATGCTTGGTCGGTCCTCCTACTTCAAATTTGAGGCACTGCGCGTGCAATCTACTGTGCCACCAGATAGGAGTGGTGTGTTAAGTAGTACTATTCTGATCAGTTTAATCCCTGTTACGTCCCCTATCAGAGGACATGTATATGGCATGGATTTTAGGAACTGGGAGATGGAAAAAGATGCTTGGTCGGTCCTCCTACTTCAAATTTGGGGCACTGCGCATGCAATCTACTGTGCCACCAGATAGGAGTGGTGTGTTAAGTAGTACTATTCTGATCAGTTTAATCCTTGTTACGTCCCCTATCAGGGGACGTGTATATGGCGTGAATTTTAGGAACCGGGAGATGGAAAAAGATGCTTGGTCGGTCCTCCTACTTCAAATTTAGGGCACTGCGCGTGCAATCTACTGTGCCACCAGATAGGAGTGGTGTGTTAAGTAGTACTATTCTGATCAGTTTAATCCATGTTACGTCCCCTATAAGGGGACGTGTATATGGCATGGATTTTAGGAACCGGGAGATGGAAAAAGATGCTTGGTCGGTCCTCCTACTTCAAATTTGGGGCACTGCGCGTGCAATCTACTGTGCCACCAGATAGGAGTGGTGTGTTAAGTAGTACTATTCTGATCAGTTTAATCCCTGTTACGTCCCCTATCAGAGGACATGTATATGGCATGGATTTTAGGAACTGGGAGATGGAAAAAGATGCTTGGTCGGTCCTCCTACTTAAAATTTGGGGCACTGCGCGTGCAATCTACTGTGCCACCAGATAGGAGTGGTGTGTTAAGTAGTACTATTCTGATCAGTTTAATCCCTGTTACGTCCCCTATCAGGGGACGTGTATATGGCATGGATTTTAGGAACCGGGAGATGAAAAAAGATGCTTGGTCGGTCTGCCTACTTCAAATTTGGGGCACTGCGCGTGCAGTCTACTGTGCCACCAGATATGAGTGGTGTGTTAAGTAGTACTATTCTGATCAGTTTAATCCCTGTTACGTCCCCTATCAGGGGACGTGTATATGACATGGATTTTAGGAACCGGGAGATGGAAAAAGATGCTTGGTCGGTCCTCCTACTTAAAATTTGGGGCACTGCGCATGCAATCTACTGTGCCACCAGATAGGAGTGGTGTGTTAAGTAGTACTATTCCTATCAGTTTAATCCCTGTTATGTGCCTTTTTTATTGGTTTGGTTTTTGAAGCCACAGTGCTGCACCAGAGGCCAGAAAAATTAGGCATGTACACATGCCTGAAAAATTAGGTATTGTTGCAGCCGCTGCTGTAGCAGCGGGCAGAAAAATTGATGTTTGTTTCCCAGGCAGAAGGTGCCCTAAAACATTGCAGCTTGAACCCTAGTTGGTGGCGGATAAGTCACGCAAGTCATCCGGCATTCAGAGATAAAATACAGCAGCGTGTGGACCATTTTTAGCCCAAGGCAGCTCATCTCATCAGGCCTTTTTTAGTCGAATGTATCGCCCAATGTCAGTCCCTTCGGGATCCATCCCTCATTCATCTTAATAAAGGTGAGATAATCTAGACTTTTTTGACCAAGGCGACTTCTCTTCTCAGTGACAATACCTCCTGCTGCACTGAAGGTCCTTTCTGACAGGACACTTGAAGCGGGGCAGGCCAGAAGTTCTATCGCAAGTTGGGATAGCTCAGGCCACAGGTCAAGCCTGCACACCCAGTAGTCAAGGGGTTCATCGCTCCTCAGAGTGTCGAGATCTGCAGTTAAGGCGAGGTAGTCTGCTACCTGTCAGTCAAGTCGTTCTCTGACGGTGGACCCCGAAGGGCTGTGGCGATGCATAGGACTTAAAAAGCTCTGCATGTCCTCCATCAACAACATGTCTGTAAAGCATCCTGTACTTGCCGGCGTGGTCGTGGGAGGAGGAGGATTACTTTCACCTCTTCCCCTGTTAGATTCCCGTTGTGCTGTGACATCACCCTTATACGCTGTGTAAAGCATACTTTTTAATTTCTTTTGGAACTGCTGCATCCTTTCCGACTTGCGGTAATTCAGTAACATTTCAGGCACTTTATGCTTATACAGGGGTTCTAGTAGCGTGGACACCCAGTACAGGTCGTTCTCCTTCAGCTTTTTTATACGAGTGTCCCTCAACAGGCACGACAGCATGAAAGACCCCATTTGCACAAAGTTGGATGCCGAGCTACTTATGTCCCGTTCCTCATCCTCAGTGATCTCACTGAAGGTATCTTCTTCCCCCAGCCACGTACAACACCACGGGTACCAGATAGGTGACAACGAGCACCCTGGGATGCCTGTTGTGGTTGGTCTTCCTCCTCCTCCTCAAAGCCACATTCCTCCTCTGACTCCTCTTCCTCACAATCCTCTTCCAGCATTGCCGCTGGTCCAGCAAGCGATGCTGATAAGGCTGTTTCTGGTGGTGATCGTGACCACAACTCTTCCTCTTCATGCTCATCTACGGCCTGATCCAGCACTCTTTGCAGGGCACACTCCAGGAAGAAAACAAATGGTATGATGTCGCTGATGGTGCCTTCGGTGCGACTGACTAGGTTTGTCACCTCCTCAAAAGGACGCATGAGCCTACAAGCATTGCGCATGAGTGTCCAGTAACGTGGCAAAAAAATTCCCAGCTCCGCAGAGGCTGTCCTAGCACCCCGGTCATACAAATAGTCGTTAACGGCCTTTTCTTGTTGGATCAGGTGGTCGAACATTAGGAATGTTGAATTCCAATGTGTCGGGCTGTCACAAATCAAGCACCTCACTGGCATGTTGTTTCGCCACTGGATATATGAAAAGTGCGCCATGGCCGTGTAGGAACACCTGAAATGGCCACACACCTTCCTGGCCTGCTTCAGGACGTCCTGTAAGCCTGGGTACTTATGCACAAAGCGTTGTACGATCAGATTACATACATGTGCCATGCACGGCACATGTGTCAACGTGCCAAAATTCAATGCCGCCACCAAATTTCTTCCGTTGTCAGAAACCACTTTGCCGATCTCCACTTGGTGCGGAGTCAGCCACTGATCCACCTGTGCGTTCAGGGCAGACAGGAGTGCTAGTCCGGTGTGACTCTCTGCTTTCAGGCAAGTCAACCCCAAGACGGCGTGACACTGCCGTATCCGGGATGTGGAATAGTACCTGGGGAGCTGGGGGGGTGCCGTTGATGTGGAGCAAGACGCAGCAGCAGAAGAGGACTCAGCTGAGGAGGTTATGGAAGAGGATGGAGTAGGAGGAGTAGAGGAGGTGGTAGCAGGCCTGCCTGCAAGTTGTGGCGGTGTCACCAACTCCTCTGCAGAGCCATGCATTTCATGCTTGGCAGTCGTCAGCAGGTTTACCCAATGCGCAGTGTAGGTGATATACCTGCTCGTACCATGCTTTGCAGACCAGGTATCAGTGGTCAGATGGACCCTTGCCCCAACACTGTGTGCCAGACATGCCATTACTTCCTTTTGCACAATCGAGTACAGGTTGGAGATTGCCTTTTGTGCAAAGAAATTTTGGCCGGGTACCTTCCACTGCGGTGTCTTAAAAGCTACAAATTTTTGGAACGCCTCAGACTCCACCAGCTTGTATGGTAAAAGCTGGTGGGCTAAGAGTTCAGACAAGCCAGCTGTCAGACACCGTGCAAGGGGGTGACTTTGTGACATTGGCTTTACGCTCAAACATGTCCTTGACAGACACCTGACTGTGGGCTGGTGATGAGCAGGAACTGCTCAAGGCGAGAGACGGAGTGGCAGATGGTTGAGAGGGGGCAAGGAGGACAGCAGTGGTTGACGTGGCTGAAGATGCTGGACCAGGAGGAGGATGGCCGCTTTGAGTTTGTGTGCTGCTTGTACTCATGTGTTGATCCCATAGGCGTTTGTGATGTGCGATCATGTGCCTTCGCAAAGCAGTTGTACCTAGGTGGGTGTTGGACTTCCCACGACTCAGTTTCTTTTGGCACAGGTTGCAAATGGCATCGCTGTTGTCAGAGGCAGACACACAAAAAAAATGCCACACTGCTGAGCTCTGCGATGACGGCATTCTGGTGGTGGCAACAGCATGCGTTGATTGACGTGCTGTCTGGCTGACCCCGAGTGCCGATGCATGCTGTCTGACTGTGCCACTAGCTCCTTGCAACGACCTCCCCCTGCTTCCAACTCGTCTCCTCCTCCTCCTCTCTGTCTCCCAATCTGAACTTTCCCCCTGTTCTTCTTCTCTTCCAGTGGGCACCCACGTGACATCCACGGACGCATCGTCATTTTCAACCCCTTCACTTGTATCTGACAACTCAACAAAGGAAGCAGCAGCGGGTACAACATCATCATCATCACACCGAACATCCATGTCTGTAATGCTGCCTGACTGAGACATATCACTGTTATCTACATCCTCTGTCAATGATGGTTGCGCATCACTCATTTCTTCCAACTGATGTGTAAATAACTCCTCTGACAGATTAAGTGAAGCAGCTGTGGTGCTAGTGTTGGTGGTGGCGGCAGGCGGGCGAGTGGTAACTTGAGAGGTGCCCAAAGCTAAGCTGGAGGAGGATGGTGCGTCAAGGTTCTGAGCGGAAGCTGTAGAAGATTGGGTGTCCTGTGTTAGCCAGTCAACTATGTCCTCATAACTTTTCAAGTTCATGGTACGTGGCCTCTGAACACTGGGCATTATTCTAGGGCCAAAGGGAATCACCTGCGGGGTGGCCTGCCTCTGCCTGTCATTTTTTTTTTAAATGTACACTTACACTACTATTAAACAAGATATGAGTGGTGGCACTGGGCAAGTGGGCACAGTATACGCTGTGAGCCTCACACAAAAAAGCAGACTGATGTTTCACAGTCCAAAAAGTTTTTTTTTTTTTAAATGTACACTTACACTACTATTAAACAAGATATGAGTGGTGGCACTGGGCAAGTGGGCACAGTATATGCTGTGAGCCTGACACAAAAAAGCAGACTGATGTTTCACAGTCCAAAACGTTTTTTTTTTTAAATGTACACTTACACTACTATTAAACAAGATATGAGTGGTGGCACTGGGCAAGTGGGCCCAGTATATGCTGTGAGCCTGACATACACACTGGCAGGCAGGCAACTGCAATTAGATTACACAAGCAGACTGATGTTTCACAGTCAAAAAAGTTTTTTTGTTTTAAATTTACACTACTTTTACACCAGATATGACTGATGGCACTGGGCAAGTGGGCACAGTATACGCTGTGAGCCTGGCACACACGCTGGCAGGCAGGCAACTGCAATTAGATTACACAAGCAGACTGATGTTTCACAGTCAAAAAAGTTTTTTGTTTTTTTAAATTTACACTACTGTTACACCAGATATGAGTGGTGGCACTGGGCAAGTGGGCACAGTATACACTGTGAGCCTGGCACACATGCTGGCAGGTAGGCAACTGCAATTAAATTACACAGGAAAAAAAAGAGCAGCCCTAAAAAGGGCTTTTTGGGGTGCTGTCCTTACAGCAGAGATCAGATGAGTCCTTCAGGACTGTAGTGGACACTGAATACATTAGCCTAGCTATAGATTTCCCTACTAAATCAGCAGCAGCTACACTGTCCCTCCTCTCACTAACAATGCAGCTTCCGAATGAATCTAAAATGGATGCTGTCCAGGAGGTAGGAGGGTCTGGGAGGGGGTGTCTGCTGCTGATTGGCTGAAATGTGTCTGCAGACTGTGAGATACAGGGTCAAAGTTTACTCAATGATGACGAATAGGGGGTGGATCGAACATCGCATATGTTCGCCTGCCGCGGCGAACGCGAACAAGCTATGTTCGCCGGGAACTATTCGCCGGCGAACAATTCACGACATCACTATATATATCTCACAGCAGAATTATACAAAGTCTTACACCTATAGCCCAGAGGAATAACATATCCTCGCCCTTTCATGGATATATAAAATCCCTTTAGGTATTATTTGTAGACATTCACTCATTAACTTTCACTCGCAATATGCATATAAACATATACATACCTATATCTACCCTTACATATTTAAATTTATGTATATATCTCTATGTTAAAGCCCTTTGCTGTCTTTCTTTTCTAACACATGAGACCTTGTATAGAGCCATTATATCTTTTTGTGCAATTTTTTTTAAAATAACTTTTATTAGATAGTGTCATTATGAGTGTGACTGTACTGTTATATGTTATATGTTTGTATGTGGTTTTTGACACTTTTTTATTTTGTGAAACAGTTAACCAGTGCTCAAAGGATGCTGTAATCATTATTGCATAAATCATGATTGTATTTAAAAGTATGTGGAGTATATATATATATATATATATATATATATATATAAAGATACATTTGGTACATAATGAAAATATATTGGCATATTAATTATTTTACTTGAGATATATAGTTATATTTTTGGTTAACTTGCTGAACTTTATAATTATAAACTTGATTATAACAATGATGTCATTCTGAGTTTTAAAAAGAATGTGGAATATGGTTTATATGTGTGCACACAACATAAAATTCTATAAAATAGACACAAATATCAAAATAAATAATTTAAATTTTTTATTTTATTTTAATAGTTTTGCTAAGTTATTATACAGTCCTTGAAAACAGTAGAACGATTTTTAAAGGAATTGTATTTCCAAAACATCAGGAATATACAAAAATAAAGATTTTTATGTCATACAAAAAAACTCACGCAAAGAGACAAAAACACATTATCTATGACACTCAAGCAGCAAGAATTGCTTTGATGATAAAATAAATGTCATCTATATATCAGGAATGTACACTATACTTAACCATCTTCAATGTAGTGCATTTCATGTCCATCAACAAGCAAAAAACTTAATTGCTCAGTTCTTATTTGGTCCAACAAAACATAATTAGTTTTACCAGAAGCACTATATAATAAATTATCTATATCAGCAGTAAAAGTGAAAATAATGTATTTACTCTTTCTAAAACCAACAATGTTTATTTTCTATAAGTATTGTATGAGACTAATTCCACTTTATGGTTTCATGAAGCATCAACATTTAGTTTACTGACCTATCTCTAATAATTATAGCATAACTAAAACATAATTTGCTATGCAAAAAACTGTAAACATAAGTATTGCTTTAGATGAAGGCAGATACGAAAATCACACATTTAGTACATAATCTGTTAATTGGTGCTCTATTTCTTTTTATTTTTCATTTAAATAAGGAAAAATAAAATCACAAACCTAGATTCATTAACAATTTAAAAAAACCTCCAGAGATTTATCTATCCTATTCCTATGTAGTATTTCTCCTGCAACACTTAGATATGCTCCTTGCAAGGTTTATAAAAAAAAATTATATCTCATCTGAGCTTTTTTTTAATTTATTTATTATTTTTTTGACCAAGAAACTGAACTTGGAAACCAGCTTACACTAAGTATGTCAGTAAAAATATAACATTTTAATTTCATAATGAATTCAAGCATACAACTTTGGTGATTGTTATCTGACATATTGATATGTGTTTTGTTTTTGTGTCATGACAATATAATCTAGCATCAAACATATTATAATATAAAAGAGATTTCCTATTTTACATACAAAAGTGCAGTCCACCAATGTAAATTCAGTTTTGGATATTTACATATTTGCATTATGTTTTCAGTGCAATATGACCCTGAGTAAAATACATTATACAATTTCCATTATAAAAGGACACCAAAGAGAATTATATAGAGTAAATAAAAGTTCCACAGGAGTATAAAATATTATAAACTGTACAGTATTGAGATCTATTAAAGTACAGTATATAAATATAGCTCTTCAAAGTACATAAAGAAACAAAGGTATATTTCATAAATTATTCTACTTAATTGAGTACCACCCAGACATCCTCAACCAATAAGCTTGAGATGCATCAAATCCAGACTATATAGGAAAGAAGAAATTGAAGTTTGTTCTATGCACAGCTATAGTCTGTCAAGCTACATAAATGTGCTCCAGAGTTTATTACACCGGACATTGGTAATGAAGAAGGAATGTGTCATAGGCGCTGATGGTCAAAAACTCGGCGGCATGAGAGAAATCTTGAATTATCTCCACTGGTTTTTTTGAGTATTATTTTTGCAATGCAAGAGTCTCTCCTTCATATACAGAACACTGCATAGCTAAAGAAACAGCTCTCAGAGTAAAATGTAACTTTCTAAAATTATTTGCCTTATAACCAAGTCAAATTTGTTAAAATCTACTCTAAGGGGTCAATTTATTAATATGAAGCTTGATAAATTGACCCCTATGCGTGTACCAGATACACAAATAAAAAAAAAACCCCAATTGTAAATAGCCAAGATATGCTGTACAAAAAATAGTTTTCAAGAAATAAAAAAAATCTTGGATTATTTATTGCAAAAAAGGTCAATTAAAACTTGTGCAAAAGTGGCAACGGTGAAATACCATGTAGGGTATTAATACCACGTAGAGTTTTGTCTGAAAAATTGATTTAAAATATGCATGTTAAAAATATCCCAAATTATATAAAAAACTTATACACAATAGTTTAGAAATCATAGCTTCCATTAGTGTCAGGCAGAGAATATGCAACAATGCCAGGTGTTTTCATTTGAAAATGGACTCAAAAATGAAAATAGACTGTTTAATAGAGAGGTTATTAGACATGTGCATGGCGAAAAAATTCGGTTCGGTTCGATTCAGATTTTTTCGAATTTCAGTTCGGAGCGATTCGAATTCGGAAAAATTTGAATAAATTCGGTTCGGATTTGTTTCGGATTCATTCGGATTCAAATAAATTCGGCTGGATTCGGTTCGATTCGGAAATTCGGTAAGTGTTAGGTGGGATTAGACTAGTATTATGTACTGTACATTAGGTGTAACCCATAGCAGAGTGATATAACCTAATATACTGTACAATACTAGTGTAATCCATGGCCATCCGAATCTACCGAATAAATCAGAATAAATCCGAATAAATCCGAAGTTATTCGGATTTATTCGGTAGATTCGGCACTATTTTAATTCGGAGATTCGGGTCGATCCGAATTTGCAGAATTTCCAAATCGAACCGAATCGCACATGTCTAGAGGTTATTTTTGATCAATTGCCACCACAGGACGCTTCCTTAAATGTATATAGGTTGTAGGTCTGTACTGGACTCTGGGGTGCTGCAGACCTACAGACTTAAAATTAATATTCTGCGCTTTGAGGTAATACTTGAAAAGATAGTTATATTGTTTGTACTAATGCTGCTTAAAATGTTTTTTTTTTTTTTTTTAATGAGAAAAACACTATCATGATACTTTATTCCATTATCAACGCATCTGCCTGCAGCATTTTAAATGGTTTCACAGAAACATCTTTCTTATAGTAAATGAAGCACTATCTAAATCTGTTACTAATACACAAACAAAATATATAAAAAATAATCTCCAGTGGTGAACAACTATATATATTGGGGCTTATTCTGTAAAATAAATAACTGATGTTTTAAGATCAGTACATTCTTATTAACAGTTTTATACATGTAGAAAAGACCCCATTTAATAGCAGACACAATATTTCCTTCAAGCAGAGTTTTAAAAATTACATTATTTTAAGAATTAAATTACTACAAAAATAGTACTCTTAGCAAAATAGAACATTGTTATAAAAATGCAAAATCCCTGAAAGTGCTTTTCTCTTAGTATTAAAATAGGATATCAGTGTTCTCCACAGAAAATTTTGCCTGCTGGGTGGCATTATAAAGTAGACAGGTGGGTGCAGTGTAGTACTTTATAATATTATAACAATTTCTTTTATCCAAAGAACAAATTAATTGCATAATTTTAACATAAATTTAGTTAATGATAATTTGAGCAATAAACATTGAATTATTTTACTATTCGCTAATTTTAGTTTATTTTGTGGTAACATTTAGCCGGGTGGTCAGTAAAATTAGCCGGATGGTGCACCCATTAAATATGACCCGTGGAGAACACTGGATATAATATATTTTTTTAAGTCTGTTGGCTGCAATATTTTGCTAGTCTTGCTGGCAGCTCTGTTAATTGCACAAGAAGCCAGTGCAGATCTGTCCTTGTCACATGATTGTCTTTTAAGCTTTACAACTCATATTCTCATAGATTCCATCTGCTCCTGAATTCTGATAAATCAGATCTGGCCTTTGGTCTTTTCTTGCTTTGATAAAATCCAGTGCACATTGGTTCAGAAAAACATATTGCGACTGCAAAAACAAACACAAAATGATTAGATGAAGCGTATTGTATACAACAGAAAAGATACCCTTAGAATATTACTTATAAACCCAGGGTATGAAAACTACATTTTTATAATGTGTACTAGTTCAATATTTACTTTATGTGAATACTGTTTTCCATGTCACTGTGCAGAATTTGTATTTGCTATGAAAAAACTGATTGTCATTGTGGGGTAGATTTAAAAAGCAGTATAAGCAGTCGTAAGACCGCTACTCCTTATCTTCTCCTCCACCTTTTCGGTGGCAGACTGCAATCATCTCGATCCGATACGATCGTGATGATTGACACCCCCTGCTAGCGGCCGATTGGCCACAGACGTCCAGGGGGTGGCATTGCACAAGCATTTCACAAGAAATGCTTGTGTAATGTTAATGTCAACAGCATATGCTGTCGGCATTTAGCAATGCCGGACGGACATGATTCACTACAGTGAATCATGTCCATCCTGCATTTAATAAATTAACTATTTTAGACATCTTTGATGAATATGTTGTCAGCGCTTTACAATAGCTCTGATTTACAACTAATTTTGATATACAAATAATCTACAGGCTAATGAGGAAAAAAGTCTAAAAAACACAAAATTACAGTATCTGAAAAAAACATCTAGTATTTTATGTATTTTATGTATTTTGCAGTGGGAACATTTAAACTAGAATGTGAGTAGAATTAAAAAGAAACAATGAAGTAAAAAAAACTAAACATTGACCAATCAGAGTAAGCCTAAAAAAAAAAAAAGTTCCAATTTATTTCTGTTATCAAATGTATTACTTTTTCTCACATACTGAGATCTGAGGCTCAGCGTATATGTGTCTTCTTGAGCTTTATAATATAGATTATAAGTGGAGCCCAGGGCCGGACTGGGAATAAAAAGCAGCCCTGGAAAAATATGAAGACCAGCCCTATTTTTTGTTGAGTTGGTAGAATGCACAGGCCCCATTTTTCTCAAAGTAGATTACTGGGACACTCCTTCCCCAATATTTTCTTCAGAATTAAATTATATTACTTTGTTTTAAATAAAAAAGCCAGATTGATGTTATATAGACACCTTACAACCCAACTGCATCCATTAATCACCCCTTTAAATTGTAGCTTTCCAGCCCCATCTGCTGCAGCCCACCGGGAAATCTCCTGGTATCCTGGTAGGCCAATCCAGCCCTGGTGGAGCCCCTTGATAGTGCAGGGTGCTCTATCAATATTGCTTGCCCATGCTCAGAATAGCACACAATAGCGCAAAATTTGGTATTACTAGTCCATGGTAAAACAGAATTACCAGAGAATGTTTAGCATCAGGCATAATTTTAGCTTGACCTATTCTTTCAATTGATAGTATGGCCATGCTAAACATTTGTGAACTATGTGTTGCGCTCGCCTGGAGACCAGAAGTAAAGTGTTAGGGCTAGAAATAAAGTATGCACAAACACGTTAAACATATGAAATAAAATATTATTCACACACACACATATATATTGTTGTTATTAATATTATTATTATTATTATTATTCAAATACATGTCTATATAGTGTCTTAAAGAGATATGGTATATCACAAGGTGTTTGACTGGGATGGGCTAATATATATATATGTATATAAAATGATACACAAAAGAAGATGCACTCTCACCAACTGGAGTATATATATGTGCATTTACATAGACACATTTGAGACCTTGCCAGTCAAACACCATGTCATATAACATATCCCTTTAAAACAATGTTAATAGCACTTTATTATTTTAATAATTTAAATAGTTTTGCTATTCACTAATTAACTAATTAAGGGCTAGATTATAAGTGGAGAGCTTATTTATCGTGGGCCCTCAAATGGGCACATTTGCCAGTTTGCGGGCACAGTAAATAATCAGTCTTTACAAATGGCTGGTTATTGTTACTGCAAGCTCGCACTTATAAGCATTTATAAAATTAACCAGAGATCAGATCTCTGGATAATTTTATAAATGTACCCCAAATGCACCAAAATACAGTGGTGTGTATTTTATTACAAAATAAAAACTGTTTTATTTTTATTTTGTTAATAAAATAACTGCACCAGGCAGTTTTTTGGGGCTGAAGTTGGCAGGTGTGGGGTGTTAGAAAAAAACCCAGCACTGAAAAGTACCTTTACATAGTGGTCTATGGGTACTGTGTGTTCCCTGTAAATATTTATGTATATGCTTATATATATATATATATTTGCGTGTTAATATGTGTACACATATTAACACATAAATATACATGTAATATATGATCATATTCATATATATTTACAATTTGCTGCCATCGCTGCGTGACTTACCCCCTTCGCTGTGCTAATTCTTATGCCATGTCTCATGGCATGAAAACAAGGCTCCCATTGGAGCCTATGGAAGCGCTCTCTTCTGAGAGCAAAGCTTACTAGCAATGCGAATGTGAGGTCGCATTTGCATTGCAGGCCATTTTAAATACCAGCGCACAATTGCGTGCACTGGTATTACGAGTGAAGTGCAAATATCACGCTTTCCATTTCTAATCTGGCCCTAAATGTTTTATATATACAGTATTTCCCAAAAATGAGTACCCCTCACTTTTTTGTAAATATTTAATTATATCTTTTCATGTGACAACACTGAAGAAATTACACTTTGCTACAATGTAAAATAGTGTACAGCCTGTATAACAGTGTAAATTTGCTGTCCCCTCAAAATAACTCAACACACAGCCATTAATGTCTAAACCGTTGGACAAAAGTGAGTACACCCCTAATTGGAAATGTCCAAATTGGGCCCAATTAGCGATTTTCCATAAAGATGGCCTAGGCTATAAGAAGATTGCCAAGACCCTGAAACTGAGCTGCAGCACAATGGGCAAGACCATACAGTGGTTTCACAGGACAGGTTCCACTCAGAACAGGCCTCGCCATGGTCGACCAAAGAAGTTGAGTGCACGTGCTAAGCATCATATCCAGATGTTGTCTTGGGGAAATAGACATATGAGTGCTGCCATCATTGCTGCAGAGGTTGAAGGGATGGGGGGTCAGTCTGTCAGTGCTCAGACCATACGCCGCACACTGCATCAAATTGGTCTGCATGGCTGTCGTCCCAGAAGGAAGCCTCTTCTAAAGATGATGCACAAGAAAGCCCGCAAACAGCTTGCTGAAGACAAGCAGACTAAGGACATGAATTACTGGAACCATG
>NC_069505.1:239524401-239536901 GCF_027579735.1 Bombina bombina | reverse complement strand
CTTAGATGCCTTCTTTTTCAAATAAAAATAGCAAGAGAACGAAGAAAAATTGATAATAGGAAACAATTAGAAAGTTGCTTAAAATTGCATGCTCTATCTGAATCATGAAAGAAAAAAATTGGGTTCAGTGTCCCTTTAAGCAACTTTCTAACTCACTCCTATTATCAAAAACCTTTTTAATTTACTCCTATTATCAATTTTTCTTTGTTCTCTTGCTATCTTTATTTAAAAAGCAGGAATGTAAAGCTTACGAACCGGCCCACCAATTAGCAAGGCCTATCCAGGGTGCTGAACCTAAAATGGGCCGGCTCCTATGTTTTACATGCATGCCTTTTAAATAAAGATATCAAGAGAACAAAGAAAAATTGATAATAGGAGTAAATCAAAAAGTTTCTTAAAATTGCATGCTCTATCTGAATCATGAAAGAAAAAGATTTGGGTTTAGTATCCCTTATTATTATTATTATTATTATCGGTTATTTGTAGAGCGCCAACAGATTCCGCAGCGCTATAAACAAAGGGGGAGTATAACAAAACAATTATAGGGTAGAGGGCCCTGCCAAGAGTTGCACTGTTGTAGTCAGCTCTTAAGAAGGTGATCTACAAACAGCTGGACGTTTAGGCTTACATGCTAAGGGGGTTCAGGGGATTGCAGTGGAGGAGAGGAACTGGTTTTAGGAAAGGTTAGCGTAGGTTGTATGCGTCCCTGAACAGTAGAGTCTTTAGGGAGCACTTGAAGCTTTTAAAACTAGAAGAGAGTCTTGTGGAGTGAGGCAGAGAGTTCCACAAGATGGGAGCCAGTCTGGAGAAGTTCTGTAAACGGGAGTGTGATGAGGTGACAAGAGAGGAGGAGAGAAGGAGGTCATGAGTAGAGCGAAGGGGACGGGAGGGAGAGTATCTGGAGACAAGGTCTGAGATGTAGGGGGGAGCAGTGCAGTTGAGGGCTTTGTATGTAAGAGTGAGAGTTTTGTGTTTGATCCTAGAGGCAAGAGGAAGCCAGTGAAGGGATTGGCAGAGAGGCGCAGCAGATGAAGAGTGACGTGTAAGGAAGATGAGTCTGGCAGAGGCATTCATTATGGATTGTAAAGGAGCTAGGTGGCAGGTGGGGAGACCAGAGAGTTCAGAGTTGCAGTAATCAAGGCGGGAAAGAATGAGAGAGTGGATTAAAATCTTAGTTGTGTCTTGTGTAAGGAAGTGTCTAATTTTAGAGATGTTTTTAAGGTGGAAGCAGCAGGCTTTAGCCAAGGACTGAATGTGAGGAATGAAGGAAAGATCTGAGTCAAATGTGACCCCGAGACATCGGGCATACGGGGTAGGGGTAATGATGGAGTTGTCGACAGTTATAGAGATATTGGGGGTGGAGATTTTGGAAGAAGGGGGGAAAATGAGGAGCTCAGTTTTGGAGAGATTTAGCTTGAGGTAGTGAGAGGACATCCAGGAAGAGATGTGAGAAAGACAGTTAGTGACACGGGTTAGCAAGGAAGGAGATAGGTCTGGTGTAGAGAAGTAGATTTGGGTGTCATCGGCATACAAATGATATTGGAAATCGTGGGACTTAATTAGGGAACCTAGTGATGACGTATAGATTGAGAAGAGAAGGGGACCAAGGACAGAGCCTTGCGGTACTCCGACAGAAAGTGGTGACGGGGTAGAGGAGGCCCCAGAGAAGGCTACACTGAAGGTACGGTTTGATAGGTAGGAAGAGAGCCATGAAAGGGCTGTGTCACAGATGCCAAAGGATTGGAGGGTTTGGAGCAAAAGAGGGTGGTCAACAGTGTCAAAGGCTGCGGACAGATCAAGGAGGATAAGCAGAGAGAAGTGGCCTTTTGATTTAGCTGTAAGTAAGTCGTTGGTGACCTTAACAATAGCTGTCTCTGTGGAGTGATAGGGACAAAATCCAGATTGCAGCGGGTCAAGAAGGGAGTTTAATGTAAGGAAATGGGATAGGCGTGCATATACTAGTTTTTCGAGAAGCTTTGAAGCAAGAGGGAGGAGGGAAATAGGGCGGTAGTTGGATGGGGAGGTAGGATAAAGGGAAGATTTTTTGAGGATAGGTGTGACCAGTGCATGTTTCATCGATGAGGGAAATGTACCAGTGCTGAGGGAGAGGTTGAAAATGTGTGTTACTATAGGGGTAAGGGTAGCAGAGAGAGAGGGGAGCAGCTGTGAGGGGATAGGGTCAAGGGGACAGGTAGTGAGGTGAGAGCGCAGTATAAGTGCCGAAACTTCTTCCTCAGTAACAGGGGAGAATGAACTAAGTTTCAGGTTATGAGGGTTGTGGTTGAGTGAGAGTATTTGAGGGGGGGAGAGAATGGGGTTATGTTGAGAGCTGATTTCAAGTCTGATGGAGTCAATTTTGTTAATGAAGTGACTGGCAAAGTCTTGAGCTGACAGAGAAGTTGTATTAGGAAGTGGGGGAGGGCGGAGGAGAGTATTGAAAGTGGAGAACAGACGTTTTGGGTTTGAAGAAAGATTAGAGATAAGAGTAGAGAAGTAGTGTTGCTTGTGGAGATTAAGGGCAGAGTAGTAGGAGTTCAAGATGAATTTGTAATGAAGAAAATCAGCTGAACTCCGTGATTTTCTCCAATGCCGTTCAGCAGTACGGGAACATCTGCGTAGGTACAGTGTCAGAGGAGTATGCCAGGGCTGGGGATGAGTGTGTGATTTCCGAGCAGTGGTAAGAGGGGCGAGATTGTCAAGGACGGGTATAAGGGTGGAATTATAGTGGCAGATAGATTGTTCAGGGCAGGAAAAGGAGGAGAAGGATGAGAGGAGCGGTTTAAGGGAATTAGCAAGTTGTTGCTGATCTAAAGACCTAATGCTTCTGTGAAGTTTGGTGTGAGGAATAGAAGGTGGGAGAGTTGTAGGAAGGGATGATATGTTGCAGGTAAGGAGATGGTGGTCAGAAAGAGGAAAAGGGGAGTTTGAGAAGTTTGAGAGAGTGCATCGATAGCTAAAGATCAGGTCAAGAGAGTGACCATCTTTGTGAGTGGGAGAATCAGTCCATTGTGACAGACCGAAAGAGGAAGTGAGTTGCAGAAGTTGTTTAGCAGATGAGGCAGTGGGATTGTTAAGGGGGATGTTGAAGAAGCCAAGAATGAGGGCAGGGGTGTCTGAGGAAAGGAAATAGGGTAGCCAGGCAGCCAAGTGATCTAGAAATTGAGTTGAGGAGCCAGGGGGTCGGTATATGACTGCAACACGTAAAGAGAGAGGGGAGAATAAGCGAATCATGTGGGTTTCGAATGAGGGAAAAGTGAGGGAAGAGATAGGATGTATTTGTTGAAAGGTGCAACGAGAGGAAAGTCTATTACCAGACCTAGGAGTGTGGCTGAAGTGGAGACCCCCATGTGACAGAGCAGCAGTGGATGCTGTGTCTAGGGGAGAGAGCCAGGTTTCTGTTAGGGCCAGAAGGTTGAGGGAGCGGGAGATTAAGAGGTCAATGGTCATGTATAGATGTGAGCTTGTTGCAAACAGAGCGAGAGTTCCAGAGTGCACAAGTGAAAGGGGTACTGGCTTTAGATGCAAGAGGAATGTGAGTAAGGTGTGCAGGGTTTTGTTTTCTTAGTCTATGGGATGGTACACAGGGATGTGCACGGTTTGTCAGTGGTTGGGGACCAGGATTAGGGGAGATGTCACCAGCAGTAAGTAGAAGCAAGAGGGAGAGTGACATGAGATGAGATACAGATTTGCAATAGTGAGACTGCTTTTGAGATGAGTTGCAGGGGAGAGAGAGAGTGTTTAGGAATAGGTAAAGTTCATGAGTACAAAAGTAAGGTGAGTTTAAGAGAGATGGGCTAATGAACAGTGCATGTGGAGAGGGAGAAGGAGTAATTGAATAGTGTAGTTTGTTATAGAGACAAAGGGTAGCAGAAAGGAATATGAATATATTGAGCATTTATACAGAATTGGGAACCAGTTAAAAACATAAGACACAGAATTACTGTAACAATTGCATAAGGGAACAAAAAGGTATATGAAACATAATATTGCAAAAGTACTGTTTATTCTATAGGGTTAAGGGAATGGAAGGATGTGCTGATCAGTGTTTGCACTTGTCATTTCAGGAGAGTGAAAGTTGTGTGGGAGACTATCTATAAATGAGGAAATGAGCTTGGGGTGGGTGGGGTGAGGGGTAGGGTGGGAGGGAAGCTGTTTTCCAGAAGGCTACCTGTAGTAAGTTAGAGGGCAATTGAAGCAGTTGAGTGAAAAAGTCTGTGTTTTTTCTCTGTGTTCTGAGAGAGAATGTGTCTGAAATCAAACTGAAGGAGAGAGATATATTGGTTAATGATGGCCCAGCGAAAGTGTGTTAAAATGAGTGGGAGGGTACATTTATGGACCCTTTAATGTTAATGAATATACTGATATCAAAATACTATTCTGAGAAGGATTTTAAGGGCTTAGTGATAGGCTTGTATGCATATTTTCAGAGCACATTTAAATAAAATATATAAAATAAAGGTAACACTTGAGGAAAATGCACAGAGAAGGTGCACCAATAGGACAGTCTTACAAGTGGCACCATGTCAAATAGAGTTGCCTAAAGAGGTTCAACCTTGCATTGGGTGTTATACAATTCTGGACCTTTTCTTTTTTCTGCTCGTGAAATAGTAGTGACAGTACCAAGGTCCAGATGATCAGAAACTCGCTGGTATGGAGAGAAATCTCACAATCTTTGTGACTTTTTTAGGAGCATTCTTTTTTACTCAAAATGTCTCTCCTTAAAACCACAATTTGCCTTTAAAAATTATTTAAGGAACCTCACAGTATTGATGAAACTTCTTAGTTAATCTGTCCAGAGTGGAGGACTTAAGATCATCAAGCCATAAGCTGTTGATCTTTCTTTGGAACATTTCTCTTTATTGGATCCAGTAAGGGATCTAATACAGCTGGTGGACCCCACTGTTTACACGCAACCCACGTTTTATGGAATCTAATTAAGAGACTAATATAAACTAAACAGAAAGAGGATCATAAAAAATGATGTCTTAAAATAAATGTGAAAAGTGTGAAGATAGAAATGAGATAAGTAGATATAAAGGATAACAAAATGGGGAAAAAGGATAATCCATACTCACATTATTTATCTAATCCCATCTGAGACTGGGAGTTTAAGGCAAGCATGGGAGCCTTAACTACAGAGCACTGGGTATTCTGTGGATAAAGCCTGGATGAAGGGATCAAGTTGCTTTATGGGTAAAGTATGATGCATTATACACTAAGTTGGGTGTGTCATGGGAGGGGTCATAGTGTCACATGGGGGAAGTCAGGCTGTCCCTCCCTATTTTACAAAGTGACATTTATAAGAAGGGAAAAGGGGAGGATAATAGGAAGACTGGGTAAATTATGACACAATATGTAGGGTAGCTGGGAGTTTGGGAGATGTCTAATGAACACGCTGATGACTTTATTAGCCATAAACAACCCATCAGTCACACAATATGCTTATGATGGTGTCACTTACCTGCAATGCACAAGTGTAGGGGAGTTTGGGAGATGTCTAATGAACACGCTGATGACTTTATGAGCCATATAAAACCCATCAGTCACACAATGTGCTTATGATGGTGTCACTTACCTGCAATGCACAAGTGTAGGGGAGTTTGGGAGATGTCTAATGAACACACTGATGACTTTATGAGCCATATACAACCCCTCAGTCACACAATGTGCTTATGATGGTGTCACTTACCTGCCATGCACAAGTGTAGGGGAGTTTGGGAGATGTCTAATGAACACGCTGATGACTTTATGAGCCATATACAACCCGTCAGTCACACAATGTGCTTATGATGGTGTCACTTACCTGAAATGCACAAGTGTAGGGGAATTTGGGAGATGTCTAATGAACATGCTGATGACTTTATGAGCCATATACAACCCGTCAGTCAAACAATGTGCTTATGATGGTGTCACTTACCGGCAATGCACAAGTGTAGGGGAGTTTGGGAGATGTCTAATGAACGATGACTTCATGAGCCATATACAACCCGTCAGTCACACAAAGTGCGTATGATGGTGTCACTTACCTGCAATGCACAAGTGTAGGGGAATTTGGGAGATGTCTAATGAACGATGACTTTATGAGCCATATACAACCCGTCAGTCACACAATGTGCTTATGATGGTGTCACTTACCTGCAATGCACAAGTGTAGGGGAGTTTGGACTGCAGTGGTGCTTCACATAGTCACAAATTATGTTCCTAAAATTCATTAAAACAACTGTTGCATCTGGCACACCATGGTCTGGCCAGGCTGTGAAGTGGAAATGACGTACTGAAAGAAATGCACTATTTCTGTTCTGAAAGATAAAAAAAAAATATGCTGTCAGGTAAATGTGTTAAACATACCTTATCTTCATACTGGGTAACGAGACAATAAAAACATTTTTTTGTTGGATCTGAAAGAGGCCCTGCTACTCAATCACACAAAAAAAAATTTGCAGGAAATTTGTGTTTTCAGTTGTCACTTAACTGTAAAATTGGTTTCTCTTTAATGTGTTTACAGTTAAGCTGCAGAGTTTAAAATGTTTAGGAAATTGTTAATTGAGGTATATTTTTGTATATGAAATAACTGTTTCTGCTTAACTATAACCACAACCCAATACAGGGCTAGATTAAGAGGTGATGGCTATTTATTGCTCCCGCTTGCATGTTAACTCCGTGTGCGTCGGGTAGCGCTCGTATTACAAGCTGAAAGTAAAACTTTTTTGCCTTACGCTAACCTGATGTGCAAAAAAAGTCGAACTTCGAATATCACAATCGTGATAATGTATTCCCCCATATAAGTCAATGGAGCGAGAAAAGTGGGAAAAAAGACTAACACCCTAATTGCGCACAAACCCGTTATCGTTTTCTTAAGTGCGCTAACCCGACAAATGTTCTTCACATAGCAGAATATGTTCTATTTATTCATAAATACATATTTCTACATATATCTAATCATATTTCTTTCAATATACAGTATCCCGCAAAAGTGAGTACAACCCACACATTTTTGTAAATATGTTATTATATCTTTCATGTGACAACACTGAAGCAATGACACTTTGTAACAATTTAAAGTAGTGGGTGTAAAGCCTCTATAACAGTGTAAATTTGCTGTCCACTCAAAATAACTCAACACACAGCCATTAATATCTAAACCGTTGGCAACAAAAGGGAGTACACCCCTAAGTGGAAATGTCCAAATTGGGCCCAATTAGCCATTTTCCCTCCCCGGTGCCGTGTGACTCGTTAGTGTTACAAGGTCTAAGGTGTAAATGGGGAGCAGGTGTGTTAAATTTGGTGTTATCACTCTCACACTCTGTCACACTGGTCACTAGAAGTTCAACATGGCACCTCATGGCAAAGAACTCTCTGAGGATCTGAAAAAAGAATTGTTGCTCTACACAAAGATGGCCTAGGCTATAAGAAGATTTGCAAGACCCTGAAACTGAGCTACAGCATGGTGGGCAAGACCATACAGCAGTTTCACAGAACACATTCCACTCAGAACATGCCTCGCCATGGTCGACCAAAGAAGTTAAGTGCATGTGTTCAGCGTCAGATCCAGAGGTTGTCTTTGGGAAATAGACATATTAGTGCTGCTAGCATTGCTGCAGAGGTTGAAGGGGTCAGCCTGTCAGTGCTCAGACCATACGCCGCACACTGCATCAAATTGGTCTGCATGGCTGTCATCCCAGAAGGAAGCCTCTTCTAAAGATGATGCACAAGAAAGCCCGCAAACAGTTTGCTGAAGACAAGCAGAATAAGGACATGGATTACTGGAACCATGTCCTGTGGTCTGATGAGACCAAGATAAACTTATTTAGTTCAGATGGTGTCAAGCGTGTGTGGCAGCAACCAGGTGAGGAGTACAAAGACAAGTGTGTCTTGCCTACAGTCAAGCATTGTGGTGGGAGTATCATGGTCTGTGCCTGCATGAGTGCTGCCGGCACTGGGGAGCTACAGTTCATTGAGGGAACCATCAATGACAACATGTACTGTGATATACTGAAGAAGAGCATGATCCCCTCCCTTCGGAGACTGGGCCGCAGGGCGGTATTCCAACATGATAACACCTCCAAGATGACCACTGCCTTGCTAAAGATGCTGAGGGTAAAGGTAATGGATTGGTCAAGCATGTCTCCAGACCTAAACCCTATTGAGCATCTGTGGGGCATCCTCAAACGGAAGGTGGGGGAGCGCAAGGTCTCTAACATCCACCAGCTCCGTGATGTCGTCATGGAGGAGTGGAAGAGGACTCCAGTAGCAATCTGTGAATCTCTGGGGAACTCCATGCTCAAGAGGGTTAAGGCAGTGCTGGAAAATAATGGTGGCCCCACAAAATATTGACACTTTGGGCACAATTTGGATATTTCCACTTAGGGGTGTACTCACTTTTGTTGCCAACGGTTTAGACATTAATGGCTGTGTGTTAAGTTATTTTGAGGGGACAGCAAATTTACACTGTTATACAGGCTGTACACTCACTACTTTACATTGTAGCAAAGTGTCATTTCTTCAGTGTTGTCACATGAAAAAATATAATAAAATATTTACAAAAAATGTGAGGGGTGTACTCACTTTTGTGGGATGCTGTGTGTCTGTAAATATATATCTACACATATAACTACATATTTATACACACTCATATAATACACAATAGAGGGTCCAGCAAATGTAGAAGGATTCACACTTATCTTTCTTATGGGGTGCACGTACATCAGAGGATCCTGCAACTCCTATCATACATAGAACAAAATCGAAAAGGAAGACGTCAGCACCAATACTGACGTCTTCCTTTTGGATTTTATATATATATATACACACACACACACACACACACACATATATATATATATATATACACACACACACATATATATACACACACACACATATATATAACATAATTTATGTAAGAACTTACCTGATAAATTTATTTCTTTCATATTAGCAAGAGTCCATGAGCTAGTGACGTATGGGATATACATTCCTACCAGGAGGGGCAAAGTTTCCCAAACCTCAAAATGCCTATAAATACACCCCTCACCACACCCACAAATCAGTTTAACGCATAGCCAAGAAGTGGGGTGATAAGACAAAAGTGCGAAAGCATAAAAAATAAGGAATTGGAATAATTGTGCTTTATACAAAAAATCATAACCACCACAAAAAGGGTGGGCCTCATGGACTCTTGCTAATATGAAAGAAATTAATTTATCAGGTAAGTTCTTACATAAATTATGTTTTCTTTCATGTAATTAGCAAGAGTCCATGAGCTAGTGACGTATGGGATAATGACTACCCAAGATGTGGATCTTCCACGCAAGAGTCACTAGAGAGGGAGGGCTAAAATAAAGACAGCCAATTCCGCTGAAAATAATCCACACCCAAAATAAAGTTTAAATCTTATAATGAAAAAAACTGAAATTATAAGCAGAAGAATCAAACTGAAACAGCTGCCTGAAGTACTTTTCTACCAAAAACTGCTTCAGAAGAAGAAAACACATAAAAATGGTAGAATTTAGTAAAAGTATGCAAAGAAGACCAAGTTGCTGCTTTGCAAATCTGATCAACCGAAGCTTCATTCCTAAACGCCCAGGAAGTAGAAACTGACCTAGTAGAATGAGCTGTAATCCTTTGAGGCAGAGTTTTACCCGACTCGACATAAGCATGATGAATTAAAGATTTCAACCAAGATGCCAAAGAAATGGCAGAGGCCTTCTGACCTTTCGTAGAACCGGAAAAGATAACAAATAGACTAGAAGTCTTTCGGAAATTCTTAGTAGCCTCAACATAATATTTCAAAGCTCTAACTACATCCAAAGAATGCAATGATCTCTACTTAGAATTCTTAGGATTAGGACATAATGAAGGAACCACAATTTCTCTGCTAATGTTGTTAGAATTCACAACCTTAGGTAAAAATGTAAAAGAAGTTCGCAACAACGCCTTATCCTGATGAAAAATCAGAAAAGGAGACTCACAAGAAAGAGCAGATAATTCAGAAACTCTTCTAGCAGAAGAGATGGCCAAAAGAAACAAAACTTTCCAAGAAAGTAATTTAATGTCCAATGAATGCATAGGTTCAAACGGAGGAGCTTGAAGAGCCCCCAGAACCAAATTCAAACTCCAAGGAGGAGAAATTGACTTAATAACAGGTTTTATACGAACCAAAGCTTGTACAAAACAATGAATATCAGGAAGATTAGCAATCTTTCTGTGAAAAAGAACAGAAAGAGCAGAGATTTGTCCTTTCAAGGAACTTGCAGACAAACCTTTATCCAAACCATCCTGAAGAAACTGTAAAATTCTCGGAATTCTAACAGAATGCCAGGAAAAATGATGAGAAAGACACCAAGAAATATAAGTCTTCCAGACTCGATAATATATCTTCCTAGATACAGATTTACGAGCCTGTAACATAGTATTAATCACAGAGTCAGAGAAACCTCTTTGACTAAGAATCAAGCGTTCAATCTCCATACCTTTAAATTTAAGGATTTGAGATCCTGATGGAAAAAAGGACCTTGCGACAAAAGGTCTGGTCTTAACGGAAGAGTCCATGGTTGGCAAGAAGCCATCCGGACAAGATCCGCATACCAAAACCTGTGAGGCCATGCTGGAGCCACCAGCAGAACAAACGAGCATTCCTTCAGAATCTTGGAGATTACTCTTGGAAGAAGAACTAGAGGTGGAAAGATATAGGCAGGATGATACTTCCAAGGAAGTGACAATGCATCCACTGCTTCCGCCTGAGGATCCCTGGATCTGGACAGATACCTGGGAAGTTTCTTGTTTAGATGAGAAGCCATCAGATCTATTTCTGGAAGTCCCCACATTTGAACAATCTGAAGAAATACCTCTGGGTGAAGAGACCATTCGCCCGGATGTAACGTTTGGCGACTGAGATAATCCGCTTCCCAATTGTCTATACCTGGGATATGAACCGCAGAAATTAGACAGGAGCTGGATTCCGCCCATACCAGTATTCGAGATACTTCTTTCATAGCCAGAGGACTGTGAGTCCCTTCTTGATGATTGATATATGCCACAGTTGTGACATTGTCTGTCTGAAAACAAATGAACGATTCTCTCTTTAGAAGAGGCCATGACTGAAGAGCTCTGAAAATTGCACGGAGTTCCAAAATATTGATTGGTAATCTCACCTCCTGAGATTCCCAAACCCCTTGTGCTGTCAGAGACCCCCAAACAGCTCCCCAACCTGTCAGACTTGCATCTGTTGAAATTACAGTCCAGGTCGGAAGAACAAAAGAAGCCCCCTGAATTAAACGATGGTGATCTGTCCACCACGTCAGAGAGTGTCGTACAATCGGTTTTAAAGATATTAATTGAGATATCTTTGTGTAATCCCTGCACCACTGGTTCAGCATACAGAGCTGAAGAGGTCGCATGTGAAAACGAGCAAAAGGGATCGCGTCCGATGCAGCAGTCATAAGACCTAGAATTTCCATGCATAAGGCTACCGAAGGGAATGATTCAGACTGAAGGTTTCGACAAGCTGAGATCAATTTTAGACGTCTCTTGTCTGTCAGAGACAGAGTCATGGACACTGAATCTATCTGGAAACCTAAAAAGGTTACCCTTGTCTGAGGAATCAATGAACTTTTCGGTAAATTGATCCTCCAACCATGTTCTCGAAGAAACAACACAAGTCGATTCGTATGAGATTCTGCTAAATGTGAAGACTGAGCAAGTACCAAGATATCGTCCAAATAAGGAAATACCACAATACCCTGTTCTCTGATTACAGACAGAAGAGCACCGAGAACCTTTGTAAAAATTCTTGGAGCTGTTGCTAGGCCAAACGGCAGAGCCACAAACTGGTAATGCTTGTCTAGGAAAGAGAATCTCAGAAACTGATAGTGATCTGGATGAATCGGAATATGCAGATATGCATCCTGTAAATCTATTGTGGACATATAATGCCCTTGCTGAACAAAAGGCAGGATAGTCCTTATAGTTACCATTTTGAATGTTGGTATCCTTACATAACGATTCAATATTTTTAGATCCAGAACTGGTCTCAAGGAATTCTCCTTCTTTGGTACAATGAAGAGATTTGAATAAAACCCCAGCCCCTGTTCCAGAACTGGAACTGGCATAATTACTCCAGCCAACTCTAGATCTGAAACACATTTCAGAAATGCTTGAGCCTTCGCTGGATTTACTGGGACACGGGAAAGAAAAAATCTCTTTGCAGGAGGCCTTATCTTGAAGCCAATTCTGTACCCTTCTGAAACAATGTTCTGAATCCAAAGATTGTGAATTGAATTGATCCAAATTTCTTTGAAAAATCGTAATCTGCCCCCTACCAGCTGGACTGGAATGAGGGCCGCACCTTCATGTGGACTTGGGAGCTGGCTTTGGTTTTCTAAAAGGCTTGGATTTATTCCAGACTGGAGATGGTTTCCAAACTGATACCGCTCCTGTGGGTGAAGGATCAGGCTTTTGTTCCTTGTGACGAAAGGAACGAAAACGATTATTAGACCTAA
>NC_069505.1:239454401-239519401 GCF_027579735.1 Bombina bombina | reverse complement strand
CCCCAATGTGGTTGCAACCTACCTACATTTATTAACCCCTAATCTGCTGCCCCCAACGTCGCCGCCACTATAATAAACATATTAACCCCTAAACCGCTGCACTCCCGCCTCGCAAACATTACTTAAATATTATTAACCCCTAATCTGCCGTCCCTAACATCGCCGCAACCTACCTTCATTTATTAACCCCTAATCTGCCACCTGAACGTTGCCACCACTGTACTAAATGTATTAACCCCTAAACCTAAGTCTAACCATAACCCTAACACCCCCTAACTTAAATCTAATTAAAATAAATCTAATTAAAAATTCCTATCATTAACTAAATAATTCCTATTTAAAACTAAATACTTACCTGTAAAATAAAGCCTAAGCTAGGTACAATATAACTAATAGTTACATTGTAGCTAGTTTATGGGTTATTTTTATTTTACAGTCAAGTTTGTATTTATTTTAACTAGGTAGAATAGTTATTAAATAGTTATTAACTATTTAATAACTACCTAGCTAAAATAAATACAAAAGTACCTGTAAAATAAAACCTAACCTAAGTTACAATAACACCTAACACTACACTATATTTAAATAAATTAACTAAATTAACAACAATAAATAAATTAAATTAAATTAGCTAAAGTACAAAAAACAAACACTAAATTACAGAAAATAATAAACAAATTACAAGATATTTAAACTAATTACACCTAATCTAATAGCCCTATCAAAATAAAAAAAGCCCCCCCAAAATAAAAAAAAAAACCCTAGCCTAAACTAAACTATCAATAGCCCTTAAAAGGGCCTTTTGCGGGGCATTGCCCAAAAGTAATCAGCTATTTTACCTGTAAAAGAAAATACAAACAACCCCACAACAGTAAAACCCACCACCCACACAACCAACCCCCCAAATAAAATACTATCTAAAAAAAACTAAGCTCCCCATTGCCCTGAAAAGGGCATTTGGATGGGCATTGCCCTTAAAAGGGCAGTTAGCTCTTTTGCGGCCCAAACCCTAATCTAAAAAATAAAACCCACCCAATACACCCTTATAAAAACCTAACACTAACCCCCTGAAGATTGACTTACTGTTCTGAAGACCGGACATCCATCCTCAAGGAAGCGGCAGAAGTCTTCATCCAACCGGGCCGAAGTCCTCAACAAAGCTGGGAGAAGTCTTCATCCAAGCCAGGCGAAGTGGTCCTCCAGACAGGCAGAAGTCTTCATCCAGACGGCATCTTCAATCTTTATCCATCCGACGCGGAGCGGATCCATCTTCAAAACATCCGACGCGGAGCGTCCTCTTCAAACGAAGTCTTCTTACTGAATGACGGTTCCTTTAAGTGACGTCATCCAAGATAGCGTCCCTTAGATTCCGATTGGCTGATAGAATTCTATCAGCCAATTGGAATTAAGGTAGAAAAAATCCTATTGGCTGATGCAATCAGCCAGTAGGATTTTGAGCTTGCACTCTATTGGCTGTTCCAATCAGCCAATAGAATGCAAGCTCAATCCTATTGTCTGATTGCATCAGCCAATAGGAATTTTTCTACCTTAAAGGGACATAATACTCATATGCTAAATCACTTGAAACTGATGCAGTATAACTGTAAAAAGCTGACAGGAAAATATCACCTGAGCATCTCTATGTAAAAAAGGAAGATATTTTACCTCACAATCTCCTCAGCTCACCAGAGTAAGTTCTGTGTAAAAAGTTATACTCAGCTGCTCCCAGCTGCAGGTAAAAAAATTTAAAAAATGAAGAAATGAACAGCAGCCAATCAGCATCAGCAGTGCTGAGGTCATGAACTTTTACTGTGATCTCATGAGATTTGACTTAACTCTCATGAGATTTCATAGTAAGCTTCCTTTACCTGATAAGTGATATAATATGAGAGTGCACGAAGCTCATCCTTTCAGTTGTCCTGGGACAGACACACTAATATGCTGCTTAGAAATCCTTTACAATGGGAGGTGGCTACTGAGGAACTTTTGAGGTAAAATATCTTTCTTTTTTACATAGAGATGTTCAGGTGATATTTTCTAATCAGCTTTTTACAGCTATGCTGCATCACTTTCAAGTGTTTAAACATTTGGGTATTATGGCCCTTTAATCTAAGGGACGCCATCTTGGATGACATCACTTAAAAGAACCGTCATTCAGTAAGAAGACTTCGTTTGAAGAGGATGCTCCGTGTCGGATGTCTTGAAGATGGACCCGCTCTGCGTCGGATGGATGAAGATAGAAGATGCCGTCTGGATGAAGACTTCTGCCTGTCTGGAGAACCACTTCGCCCGGCTTGGATGAAGACTTCTTCCGGCTTCATTGAGGACTTTGGCCCGGTTGGATGAAGACTTCAGCCGCTTCCTTAAGGATGGATGTCCGGTCTTCAGAACAGTAAGTTGATCTTCAGGGGGTTAGTGTTAGGTTTTTTTAAGGGTGTATTGGGTGGGTTTATTTTTTAGATTAGGGTTTGGGCCACAAAAGAGCTAAGGGCAATGCCCATCCAAATGCCCTTTTCAGGGAAATGGGGAGCTTAGGTTTTTTAGATAGTATTTTATTTGGGGGGTTGGTTGTGTGGGTGGTGGGTTTTACTGTTGGGGGGTTGTTTGTATTTTCTTTTACAAGTAAAAGAGATGATTACTTTGGGGCAATGCCCCGCAAAAGGCCCTTTTAAGGGCTATTGCTAGTTTAGTTTAGGCTAGGTTCTTTTTTATTTTGGGGGAGCTTTTTTATTTTGATAGGGCTATTAGATTAGGTGTAATTAGTTTAAATATCTTGTAATTTGTTTATTATTTTCTGTAATTTAGTGTTTTGTTTTTTTTGTACTTTAGCTAATTTAATTTAATTAATTTAATTGTTTTTAAATAATGTATTTAATTGTAGGGTTAGGTTAGGTGTTATTGTAACTTAGGTTAGGTTTTATTTTACAGGTACTTTTGTATTTATTTCAGCTAGGTAGTTATTAAATAGTTAATAACTATTTAATAACTATTCTACCTAGTTAAAATAAATACAAACTTGCCTGTAAAATAAAAATAAACCCTAAGCTAGCTACAATGTAACTATTAGTTAGCTATCTTAAGGTTTATTTTATAGGTAAGTATTTAGTTTTAAATAGGAATAATTTAGTTAATGATAGTAATTTTATTTAGATTTATTTAAATTATATTTAAGTTAGGGGGTGTTAGGGTTAGACTTAGGTTTAGGGGTTAATACATTTAGTATAGTGGCGGTGACATTGGGGGTGACAAATTAGGGGTTAATAAATGTAGGTAGGTGGCGGTGATGTTAGGGATGGCAGATTAGGGGTTAATAATATTTAACTAGTGTTTGCGAGGCGGAAGTGTGGCGGTTTAGGGGTTAATATGTTTATTATAGTTACGGCGATGTCCGGAGAGGCAGATTAGGGGTTAAAAATTTTATTATAGTGTTTGCAATGTGGGAGGGCCTCGGTTTAGGGGTTAATAGGTAGTTTATGGGTGTTAGTGTACTTTTTAGCACTTTAGTTATGAGTTTTACCATAAAACTCTTAACTACTGATTTTTAAATGCGTTAGGACTCTTGACGGGGTAGGGTGTACCGCTCACTTTTTGGCCTCCCAGGACAGACTCGTAATACCGGTGCTATGGAAGTCTCATAGAAAAAAGACTTTACAAAGTTTACGTAGGTTGTTTTGCGGTAAGGCCAAAGAAGTTTGCAGTGCCCCTAAACCTGCAAGACTCGTAATAGCAGCGGGCGTAAAAAAGCAGGGTTAGGACCTCTTAACGCTGCTTTTTTACCTTAACGCACAACTCGTAATCTAGCCGCATGTTACTAAAAAAACAAACCACAGTATCAAAAATAAAAAACAATTACACCTAATCTAAGAGCTCTATCAAAATACAAAAGACCCCCCAAAATAAAAAAAAAACCCTAGCCTACAATAAACTACCAATGGCCCTTAAAAGGGCCTTTTGCAGGGCATTACCCCAAATAAATCAGCTCTTTTACCTGTAAAAAAATATAAACCCCCCAACAGTAAAACCCACCACCCACACAACCAACACCCCCAAATAAAACCCTATCTAAAAAACCTAAACTCCCCATTGCCCTGAAAAGTGCATTTGTATGGGCATTGCCCTTAAAAGGGCATTTAGCTCTTTTACTGCCTAAAGTTCCTAACCTAAAATTAAAACCCACCCAATAAACCCTTAAAAAAACCTAACACTAACCACCGACGATCCACTTACAGTTTTCAAAGACTGGTTATCTATCCTCATCCAAGCGGCAGAAGTCCTCATCGAAGCCGGCCGAAGTCTTCACCCAAGGGAGCAGAAGTCTGCATCCAGACAGCATCTTCTATCTTCATCCATCCGGCGCGGAGCCGGTCCATTTTCAAGACATCCAGCACAGAGCATCCTCTTCTTACGATGTTCAATGAAGAATGAAGTTTCACTTTAAGGTACGTCATCCAAGATGAATTCTATCATCCAATAGGAATTAAGAGAAAAAAATCCTATTGGCCGATGCAATCAGCCAATTGGATTGTGCTTTCATTCTATTGGCTGATCCAATCAGCCAATTGGATTGAGCTTGCATTCTATTGGCTTTTCCATCGTAAGAAGAGGATGCTCCGCGCCAGATGTCTTGAAGATGGACCCGCTCCGAGCCGGATGGATGAAGATAGAAGTTGCCATCTGGATGAAGACTTCTGCCCACTTGGATGAACAATTCGGCCCATTTGGATGAAGACTTCTGCCGGCTTCGATGAGGACTTCTGCCGCTTGGATGAGGATGGATGTCCGGTCTTCGAAATCTGTAAGTGGATCGTCAGTGCTTAGTGTTAGGTTTTTTTTAAGGGTTTAATGGGTGGGTTTTAATTTTAGGTTAGGGACTTTGGGCAGTAAAAGAGCTAAATGCCCTTTTAAGGGCAATGCCCATAATAATGCCCTTTTCAGGGCAATGGGGAGCTTAGTTTTTTTAGATAGAGTTTTATTTGGGGGTGTTGGTTGTGTGGGTGGTGGGTTTTACTATTGGGGGGTGTTTGTATTTTTTTTTTACAGGTAAAAGAGCTGATTTCTTTGGGGAAATGCCCCACAAAAGGCCCTTTTAAGGGCCATTGGTAGTTTATTGTAGGCTAGGGTTTTTTTTAGTGGGTTTTTTGTTTTTGTAACTTAGTTGTTATTTTTTTGCTAATTTAGTCATTTTTAATTGTAGTTTTAAATAACTTGAGTAGGGTTAGGTTTTTAAATATGTAATATAGTTAATTTAATTGTTAGTTTAATGTAACTTTAGTATAATAGTTAGGGTAGGTTAATTAATAGTTTCATATAGTTTAATGTAATTTTAGTATAATAGTTAGGGTAGGTAAATTAATAAAAAAAATTGAGATGAAGGTAGCACTCCAACAAAAATACTTGTATAAAAGAAAAATCTTTATTGTACAAATTTAAAACCAGCACAAAAAAATTGGCAAATAGCCAGAGGGAGGAGGAGGTAAAATCCTGACATGTTTCGTGCCAGATGGCACTTAATCATAGGATAACTCGATGTTAGCAGAACACACCCTTATAAGAGGGCTTGTAGCCAATAGGAATTTTAAATTTGTACAATAAAGAATTTTCTTTTATACAAGTATTTTTGTTGGAGTGCTACCTTCATCTCTATTTTTGTATACATTTGGAGCAGGCTCGGCTCCTTTCTTTTTGGTTGGCACCACGCCAACAGTGCATGCTGATCTCTTTCATGGGCTTGTCTGGAACTTAGGCCTGGATTGGTTAGCAGCAACTGCACACCCCCTGGTTTGAGCGGCGTCATCACTCTACTTAGGGTAAATTAATAGTTTTAAATAGTTTAAATTTATTATAAAATAGGGATGAGGTAATTATAATGTAAAGTTAGCGGGTTGTTAGGTTTAGGGGTTAATAGCTTAATTTGGTTTATGGTGATGTGGGGGGCTGGTGGTTTAGGGGTTAATAATTTTATTACAGTTGCGGCGGGGTCCGGGAGCGGCGGGATAGGAGTTAATACATTTATTTAGTTACAGTGGGGTCCGGGACCGGTGGGATAGGGGTAAATAATTTTATTAAAGTTGCGGTGGGCTCTGGGAGCGGTGGGATAGGGGTTAATAGCTTTATTAAAGTTGGGGTGGGCTGTCCTGCCAGGTAATGGGGTAGGCTGTATTTTTACAAGACTAAATATGTAGTTCTGATAATCTCTTTTTTTAAGGAATGTAATACCCTCCAGTAGGTAAAAGGGATACGTGGGAATACATTTAAAGGGAGAACATATTAGAGTACACTTTCCCTTTAATGCCAATTTCAGATTTAAACTCTGGACTTTCTCTCAATGCCCACCTTATAAGTGCAAATAGAAAAGTGACTGCACCACCTTAATGAATACATTTTCTTTTAACAACAGAAGGTTCATAATTTATGGGGAAGTGTATAAACTAAATATAAAATGTAAATTAACCCCTTAGTGACCACAGCACTTTTACATTTTCTGACCATTTGGGACCAGGGCTATTTTTACATTTTTGCAGTGTTTGTGTTTAGCTGTAATTTTCCTCTTACACATTTACTGCACCCACACATATTATATTCCGTTTTTCTTGCCATTAAATAGACTTTCTAAAGATTATTTTCATCATATCTTATAATTTACTGTAAAATAAAGGATAAAATATGATGAAAAAATGGAAAAAAAACACACTTTTTCAAACTTTGACCCCCGAAATCTAATACAAATCTACAACCACCAAAAACCACCATGCTAAATAGTTTCTACATTTTGTCCTGAGTTTAAAAATACCCAATGTTTACATGTTCTTTGCTTTTTTTGCAAGTTATAGGGCCATAAGTACAAGTAGCACTTTGCTATTTCCAAATAATTTTTTCCCCCCAAAATTAGCGATACTTACCTTGGAACACTGATATCTGTCAGGAAACCCTGAATAACTCTTCACATGTATATCGGCCAGATTACGAGTTTTGCGTTAGGAGCTATGTGGTGTAACGAGCAGTTTTTTCTCACCGCTCACTTACATGCAGCGCTGGTATTACAGGTTTTTACAAACCCGGCGTTAAAAGGCAAGAAGTGAGCGTTGAGCGTAATTTTGCGCCATACTGCACTCCAATACCAGCGCTGCTTAAGTCAGCAGTGAGCTGGTCGTACGTGCTCGTGCACTATTTCCCCATAGACATCAATTGGGAGAGCCGGCTCAGAAAAAGTCTAACACCTGCAAAAAGCAGCGTAAAACTCAGTAACGCAGCCCCATTGATTCCTATGTGGAAATAAAAGTTATGTTTACACCTAACACCCTAACATGAACCCCGAGTCTAAACACCCCTAATCTTACACTTATTAACCCCTAATCTGCTGGGGTGTTTTGATGCCTTTAATGCAACAGTTTTGGCCAAAAAAATTGGAGAATGTGTGTGGTGGTATTTTTTTAATTTTTACACACACATTGCTTTTTGGCAATGATTTAGGAGAGCCTGTTGTTTAGTTTTGGGCCTATCGCATACCCCAGTTTTTATTTATTGCCATGAAAGTGTATATATTTGAAATGTTGACACCCCAAGGTATTGTATATGGTGAGACCTCCTGAGTACACCTATGCCCCCCCCATGCATAGGTTTTCCAGGATTTTGGAAAGGTTCTGTTACAATTTTATGACTTGTAATTTTAGTTAGTATTTCAGAGTATTTCAGAGTATTTCTTCTGATAGGCCTATATTTAGTTTGGGGCCTACCCCAGTTTTATGTATTGCCATGAAAGTGTATATATTTGAAATGCACTTTGATGCAACCGTTTTAGCCAAAAAAATAGGAGAAAGTGTATGGTGGTAATTTTTCAATTTTCATTTTTACGCACACATTGCTTTTTGACAATGATTTAGGAGAGCCTGTTGTAAGTTATTGCAAAAAACACTCCAGGATGTTTTTTGCAAGACCTCCTGAGTACACCTATGCCCCCCATGCATAGGTTTGCCAGGATTTTTGGGAAGGTTCTGTTACAATTTTAAGACTTGTAATTTTAGTTAAAAGTGAGAGTATTTCTTCTGATAGGCCTATATTTAGTTTGGGGCCTATCGCATACCCCAGTTTTATGTATTGCCATGAAAGTGTATATATTTGAAATGTTGACACCCCAAGGTATTGTATATGGTGTGCTTTGATGCAACCATTATAGCCAAAAAAATTGGAGAAATTGTATGGTGGTAATTTTTCAACTTTCATTTTTACACACACATTCACCTAGATTACGAGTTTTGCGTTAGAGGCTGTACGGTGCTAACAAGCAGTTTTCCCTCACCGCTCACTTACCTACAGCGCTGGTATTGCGGGTTTTGACAAACCCGTTGTTAAAAGACAAGAAGTGAGCGTTGAGCAAAATTTTGCTCATTACCGCACTCCAATACCAGCGCTGCTTAAGTCAGTGGTGAGCTGGTGTAACATGCTCATGCACGATTTCCCCATAGGAATCAATGGAGAGAGCTGGCTGAAAAAAAGTCTAACACCTGCCAAAAAGCAGCGTAAAACTCCCTAACGCAGCCCCATTGATTCCTATGGGGAAATAAAATGTATGTTTACACCTAACACCCTAACATGAACCCCAAGTCTAAACACCCCTAATCTTACACTTATTAACCCCTAATATGCCCCCCCCGACATCGCCGACACCTGCATAATATTATTAACCCCTAATCTGCCGCTCCGGACACCGCCGCCACCTACATTATACTTATTAACCCCTATTCTGATGCCCCCAACATCGCCGACACCTACATTATATTTATTAACCCCTAATATGCCGCCCCCAATGTCGCTGCCACCAACCTACACTTATTAACCCCTAATCAGCCACCCCCAACATCACTGCCACTATACTAAAGTTACTAACCCTAACAACCCCTAACTTAAATATAATTTAAATAAATCTAAATAAAATTCCTATCATTAACTAAATTATTCCTATTTAAAACTAAATACTTACCTGTAAAATAAACCCTAAAATAGCTACAATATAACTAATAGTTACATTGTAGCTAGCTTAGGATTTATTTTTATTTTACAGGCAAGTTTGTATTTATTTTAACTAGGTAGAATAGTTACTAAATAGTTATTAACTATTTAATAACTACCTAGCTAAAATAAATACAAAAGTACCTGTAAAATAAAACCAAGTTAAAATTACACCTAACCCTGCACTATAATTAGATAAATTAACTAAATTAAATACAATTAAATAAATTACATACAATTACCTAAATTAAATTAAATTAGCTAAAGTAAAACCCCCCCCCCCACTAAATTACAGAAAATAATAAACAAATTACAGAAATGTAAACTAATTACACCTAATCTAATAGCCCTATTAAAATAAAAAAAGCCCCCCAAAATAAAAAAAACACTAGCCTAAACTAAACTACCAATAGCCCTTAAAAGGGCCGTTTGCGGGGCATTGCCCCAAAGTAATCAGCTTTTTTACCTGTAAAAAAAAAATACAAACAAGCCCCCAACAGTAAAACCCACCACCCACACAACCAACCCCCCAAATAAAAACCTATCTAAAAAAACCTAAGCTCCCCACTGCCGTGAAAAGGGCATTTAGATGGGCATTGCCCTTAAAAGGGCAGTTAGCTCTTTTGCCGCACAAAGTCCCTAACCAAAAAATAAAACCCACTCAATACACCCTTAAAGACCTAACCCCCTGAAGATCGACTTACCGGGAGACGTTTTCATCCAAGCCGGGCGAAGTGGTCCTCCAGACGGGCAGAAGTCTTCATCCAAGCCGGGCAGAAGTGGTCCTCCAGACGGGCAGAAGTCTTCATTCAGACGGCATCTTCTATCTTCATCCATCCGGCGCGGAGCGGGTCCATCTTCAAGACATCCAACGCAGAGCATCCTCTTCATCCAACGACTAACACAGAATGAAGGTACCTTTAAGTGACGTCATCCAAGATGGCGCCCCTTAGATTCCGATTGGCTGATAGAATTCTATCAGCCAATAGGAATTAAGGTAGAAAAAATCCTATTGACTGATGCAATCAGCCAATAGTATTGAAGTTCAATCCTATTGGCTGATCCAAGACGTCTCCCGGTAAGTTGATCTTCAGGGGGTTAGTGTTAGGTTTTTTTAAGGGTGTATTGGGTGGGTTTTATATTTAGGTTAGGGACTTTGGGCGGCAAAAGAGCTAACTGCCCATTTAAGGGCAATGCCCATCCAAATGCCCTTTTCAGGGCAATGGGGAGCTTAGGTTTTTTAGACAGGTTTTTATTTGGGGGGTTGGTTGTGTGGGTGGTGGGTTTTACTGTTGGGGGGGTTGTTTGTATTTTTTTTTACAGGTAAAAGAGCTGATTACTTTGGGGCAGTGCCCCACAAAAGGCCCTTTTAAGGGCTATTGGTAGTTTAGTTTAGGCTAGGGTTTTTTTTATTTTGGGGGGGCTTTTTTATTTTAATAGGGCTATTAGATTAGGTGTAATTAGTTTAAATTTCTGCAATCTGTTTATTATTTTCTGTAATTTAGTGGGGTTTTTTTGTACTTTAGCTAATTTAATTTAATTTAGGTAATTATATGTAATTTAGTTAATTGTATTTAATTTAGTTAATTTATTTAATTATAGTGTAGTGTTAGGTGTAATTGTAACTTAGGTTAGGTTTTATTTTACAGGTACTTTTGTATTTATTTTAGCTAAGTAGGTATTAAATAGTTAATAACTATTTAGTAACTATTCTACCTAGTTAAAATAAATACAAACTTGCCTGTAAAATAAAAATAAATCCTAAGCTAGCTACAATGTAACTATTAGTTATATTGTAGCTATCTTAGGGATTATTTTACAGGTAAGTATTTAGTTTTAAATAGGAATAATTTAGTTAATGATATGAATTTTTAGTTAGATTTCTTTTAATTATATTTAAGTTAGGGGGTGTTAGGGTTAGATTTAGATTTAGGGGTTAATAACTCTAATATAGTTGCAGAGACGTTGGGGGTGGCAGATTAGGGGTTAATAAATGTAGGTAGGTGGCAGCGATGTTAGGGATGGCAGATTAGGGGTTAATAATATTTAACTAGTGTTTGCGAGGCGGGAGTGCGGCGGTTTAGTGGTTAATATATTTATTATAGTGGCGGCGATGTCCGGTTCGGCAGATTAGGGGTTAAAAATTTTCTTTTAATGTTTGCAATGTGAGAGGGCCTCGGTTTAGGGGTTAATAGGTAGTTTATGGGTGTTAGTGTACTTTTTAGCACTTTAGTTAAGAGTTTTATGCTACGGCGTTGTAGTGTAAAACTCTTAACTACTGACTTTAAAATGCGGTACCAGTCTTGACAGGAGAGGGTCTACCGCTCACTTTTTGGCAGACTCGTAATACCGGCGCTATGCAAGTCCCATTGAAAAAAAGAGGATACGCAATTTACGTAAGTGGATTTGCGGTATTTCCGAGTCTGGCCAAAAAAGTGAGGGTTACACCTGTACCTGCAAGACTCGTAATACCAACGGTTGTTAAAAAGCAGCGTTAGGACCAGCTAACACTGCTTTTTAAGCCTAACACAAAACTCTTAATCTAGCCAATTGCTTTTTGACTATAATTTAGGAGAGCATGTTGTAAGTTATTGAAAAAAAAACACTCCAGATTGTTTTCTGCAAGGCCCCCTGAGTACGCCTATGCCCCCCATGCATAAGTTTGACAGGGGTTTTGGTAAAATACAGCACCAATTTTAGAACTTATAAAAAATAGAGTAGTGAAATTTAAAAATCTGGCATAGTAAAGGTAAAAGAAAAACCAAAAGAAAAACTCTAACAGTGAACATAACCAACGGCAAATTCATTTTTTTTTTTAAAAATTGACCATTGTCGTCCCCAATGCAGAGTCCAGGCTGTCCAGGGCAATCAGGACAGTGATATACAGTGTTCTTTCTCTGCCCCCTCTTGGTACAGAATCTGCATTTTGTTTTAGGTTTCTGCTTTGCGGCAGTAGGGGGGATTTTAAAAATAAAATGGGTAGCCCCAACTCTGCTCTCTCCCATCTCCGCCCGGGTAACAGGTGCATCCTGGTACAAAAGCCCCGAAATGATCTGGAGCTGAAACTGTAAAAAAGTCTGTTTCATTCCGGGGTTTATTTTTTTTAACAACAAAAAAGTGTTGTGGGTTGCAATCTACATTAAACAAATTGCAACCTTTTTGTACCAGGCCCTTGTCTTCCACATGATTAGGTAGGGCTGCAGCAGCTGATCTGCCAGATCAACTCCACCCATATGCCATTTATAAGCCTTGATGCACACTGGCTTCAATATGCTCTCAGCTCTGCCACGTATAGAGAACTCCACAGTCCTCTCTGTGTGGTTGGTGGTTAGAAGGTATACATCCTTCTTGTTTCTGTACTTAACTGCCAACAGCTCCTTTTGGCGCAGAGCTGAGGTCTCCCCCCTTCGTAGCCGGGTGCGCGCAAGTTGTCCTGGGACACCTGCGCAGTCCTTTTTAATTGTACCCCAAGCTACTGTATCAAAGCAATACAGTATCTTGAACAAAAGGACACTTGTATAGAAATTATCTAAATACAAGTCGCACCCTTTGTTTATCAGGGGTAATATCAGGTCCCAGACAATGTTGCCAATGGTTCCCATATGTTCTTGGCAACCTGGAGGGTGAAGGTGGCTATCATTTCCCTCATACACCTGGAAGGCCTGAGTATACACAGTCTTACTCTCACAGAGCTTATACACCTTTACCCCATACCTGGAGCGCTTGGAAGAACTATACTGCTTGAATCCCAGCCTTTCCTTATACTTCATCAGGGATTCATCCATGCATATATTCCTTCCAGGTGTAAAAGCCTCTGCAAACCTGGCAGCAAAGTGGGTAATCAGGGGGCGGATTTCATACAGCCTGTCAAATTGGGGATGCTCCCTAGGGGGGCACAGGCTGTTGTTGTTGAAGTGCATGAAATGTAGAATCATTTCATACTTCTTCCTCTACATACATTGGGTGCAAATGGGGGTAGAGCAAATGAGGCTACTGCTCCAGTAGGAGCGAATGGAAGGTTTCTTTATGATGCCCATCAGCATAGTCACTGCCCAGAGTGAGTCTGGTTTTGCAGCACGGAACTGATGGGCATATAAATTAGTTTGGGCAACAATGTTCCCCAATACATCATCACCCAGAAACACCTCCAGAAACTGTTGGGGGCTAAATCCTGCAACATCCATATTGATGCCAGGATTTGCTGTGAAGAGTGGGATATCTGGCCTCTGGTGATAAGGTGTTACCCACTCTTCAGAGGCAATGGCAGCAACATGTTGCCTTCTGGCAGGGGGGCTAGCAGTCACAGAGACATCACTATCAGTTGAGACTGTATCTAATGATGTATCTGAGCATATGGCAGGGTCAAAATTGGGTTCTGAGTCAGACACAGACCTATTTATGAAATGTCTGTCAGACCTGATCCGACAGTACAGATCAGGTCCGACAGACATCGCTGAATGCGGAGAGCAATACGCTCTCCGTATTCAGCATTGCACCAGCAGCTCTTGTGAGCTGCTGGTGCAACGCCACCCCCTGCAGACTCGCAGCCAATTGGCCACCAGCAGGGGGGTGTCAATCAACCCGATCGGGTTGAATTCCGGCGATCCCTGTCCGCCTCATCAGAGCAGGCGGACAGGGTTATAGAGCAGCGGTCTTTGTGACCGCTGCTTCATAACTGCTGTTTCTGGTGAGCCTGCAGACTCACCAGAAACACGAGGCATCAAGCTCCATTCGGAGCTTGATAGATAGGCCCCATAGAGGCGTCTGAATGATGAAACATGGCATTTGCCTCCTGAGCACTATATATTCTCTGTGACATTATTTTATCTGTCACAGGAAAAAAAATACTAAAATAAAAAATCAACACTAAATTTAAATTTAAATTAACTAAATGGCTCTGAAAAGAGCCTTTGGGTCTCACAAAAAAATACTAAAAAAAAAGTAACCCCTAAAAAAAATGCAAAGACATTTATATATATATTTTATTTATAGTGATCACTGGCAAGCTAGGGGTTAATGGCTCTGAAAAGAACCTTTGGATCTCACAATTTTTACTAAAATTAAACTAGCTAAATGGCTCTGAAAAGAACCTTTGGGTCTCACAAAAAAATTACTAAAAAAAGTGATCACTAGCAAGCTAGGGGTTAATGGCTCTGAAAATTAAATTAAACTAGTTAAATAGCTCTGAAAAGAGTCTTTGCGTCCTAAACTAGCTAAATAGCTCTGAAAAGAGTCTTTGCGTCTTAAACTAGCTAAATGGCTCTGAAAAGAACCTTTGGGTCTCGCAAAAAAATTACTAAAAAAAGTGATCACTGGCAAGCTAGGGGTTAATCAGAATTTTTAACCAATATATTAGATAAATCTCTCTCTCCTAAACACAGATCTCTCTCTCCCACAAAAACGCAAGTGAGGAGAGGGAGGGAGATCCACACTGGTCAGAGTCAATATTTACAAATATTGACATGACCAGCGAAATTGAATATTTTATTATCATTTTTTTTATTGTGGCAAGCTCAGATTGGATGACCCCAGCCTGCCACTATGATGAGGCAGGCTAAAGACACCAACAGAAGCCCCATGATGCACTCGGCATTGCCATATTTGAAGCCACATGGGGGTGGGGGTGGAGGGCTATATGGGGCTTTTATATTAAATAAAATATGTTTTTATATTTTTTTCTTATTTATTATTACAACTTACTGAGTGCATCAACCCACCGAGGCACTCAGGACACAAGCAGAGCATCGGAAGCCTGTCTGATCGCTTCCGATGCTCTGCTAGACTGCCGGGCTCCATGTAGAGTGAAACCGGAAGTGATCACTTGTGGGGAGTGATCAATCTGGGTCCCAGCAGTTGGGAACAGTATTGCAGGATGCCTCAACATCCTGCAATAGATTACCGGAGGACGTACAGGGTACATCCTTGGTAGTTAACAACCTTTTTTTTAGGATGAACCCTGTACATCGTTGGTCGTTAAGGGGTTAAAGGAATACTAAACCCAAATTTTCTTTCATGATTCAGACAGAGCATGCAATTTTTAGCAACTTTCTAATTTACTCCTATTATTAACTTTTCTTTGTTCTCTTGCTATCTTTATTTGAAAAAGCAGGAATCTATGCTATGGAGCCGGCCCATTTTTGGTTCAGAACCTGGGTTGCACTTGCTGATTGGTGGTAAATGTACCCACCAATCAGATTCCTGCTTTTTCAAATAAAGATAGCAAGAGAATGAAGAAAAATTGATAATAGAATTTAATTAGAAAGTTCCCTCAAAGTGCATGCTCTATCTGAATCATGAAAGAAAAAATGTGGGTTTAGTATCCTTTTAAGATAGAGCTGAAACCAGGTGTTTGTGCATTTTCACATTTGCGTGGTAATTTAAAAATTGTCATTAATGTAAGCTTTTTTGTCAGAAAAAAAGTAGAGGAACCATTTAGTGAAAAAATGTTATTTGTGGGAAATAAAAATGAAATAATTGAAATGTGTTTGATACTTACATTAGTGACTGTAAACTCTCTGATGGTCCAATTTGGAAACACTTCTTCTGACCTTAAGTGAACTATTAGGTCACCACAAATCTTGGAATTATTTGAAGGCCAATATTCCTCACATTTGAGCTAAAATACACACAAATAGAGAACTTCATATACATATAAATCGCATCAGATTCTACAGGAAAAGAAACTTATCATCATACTCCAAAATACAGCACACGTTTTGCACCTACAGGTACACACAACTATAAATTTCATGTTTGTAGTAATTACAGAAAAAAATCCAGTAATAAAAGGTTATACTGTACCTTTCCAGTTTCAATGCATCTTGTCAACATGACAATAGTACGAATATTTTTTTCCCAAATCATGCGCCAGAAATCATTTACTGTTTGTGGCAAGGGGCCCTGTGCTGCTATAAACTCGGTTTTGGATGTGTACCCCTAAGGAAGTTGTAGAATTCACATTATTTATTTATTAATATATTCCTTAAGTTCAAAACTTTACATATTTGATTTTATGTATTTATCTGGGACACACTTACTGGAATGTAGTTTGCATTGATATAATCATCTGTAGGATTACTCATAATGGAGAGCTTTACTCGAGAAACATCATCTGAAAAGAAAGAATAACACACAGGCACATTACAAGACAGTTTCCTTTTAGTTTATAGTCAGATATCAGAGGAATTACTGGAGAGGCTACTCAGGCTGCAAACCAGAGTGTCCTTCAGTAGAGATACAACTGCCCTTATGGCGTTGCTAGACAACAATCAGATTTTCCAAGGATAGTTTCTAACTTGCGTTATTTCCACTTAGGATCAAGACAAGTAAGTTGGAATTTATTGAAAGGGTCATAATAGTCAAAGTTCAAATGGGCATGAATACATTTCAGTTTTAAATATATATATTTTTTTTAACAATAATTGTATTAACAACATTACTTTTAGTATAAGCTATAACAGTTTCAAGGGCATATGTGCATATGTTGTGCTTGCTAGTTGTACCCCTATTCAAACACCGTGTCTGCTCTGACAGAGCTGGCAGTGGCACGCATTGGGCCATTGCATGCTTCCTAGAGAAAGATAAGGATACCCTTTCTAAAAAAATGGAATTCATAATTCATCTATCCAAATTTTTGTTATTTCCCAGTTACACTCAATGCAACTCGCTCCCGCTATCAGACAGAGCAGGAGCGAGCTGCATTGAGTGTAATGGCGCGGCCGGGCCGGGCTGTGACTAGACAGCTGCCCAGAGGCGCTCAGGGGGAAAACCAGACACCACCCTCTTTTTTAAATCAAATTTCACCGGCAATATTATGATGAATAAAGTTTGGCTAAGATAATGTTATATAATTCTGCACGATGTGCAGAATTATATAACATTATTTTCCAGGTTTACTATCCCTTTAATTGCAAATATTCTGATTGAATAACACATTTAAACATAACAGTGGACAATTACCCTTCATTATACATGCAGGTACAGAAAACTTTAATGTACTGATTGGTAAAGACACTCGGGCCCATTTATCAAGCTCCGGATGGAGATGAGGGCCAGTGTTCCTGGCGAACCTGCAGGCTCGCCAGAAACAGCAGTTAGGAAGCAGCGGTCTAAAGACCGCTGCTCCTTAACCATGTCTGCCTGCTCTGAGCAGGTGGACACACATCACCAAAAATCAACCCGATCGAGTATGATCGGGTTGATTGACACCTCCCTGCTGGCGGCCGATTGGCCGCGAATCTGCAGGGGGCGGCGTTGCACCAGCAGCTCACAAGAAGCAATCATTATACATAATACCATTAGAAGGTAAAATAGCTAATCTATTATGCTGAAAGCTATATAATATGGCTTATAATATGATAGTAAATACAATACAGTAGAATGCTGACATATATAAACACCATTTCTTGATAATATCATTAATGTTCAAAATACAATAAGATTGCTTGAATTGTGTGCATGGGTCATAAGCATTATCTTTGCACATTTTCCAGAAACAATAACACATTTTACTACAAGCATATTTGCTAATATAAGTATGATGGGAATATGCTTCTATTCAAAAGTAAAATGCACTTATATGTGTTTTATTTTAGTCTACTACGCCTTGTAAAGAGATTTGTCTTGGAGATTTTTTTCTGATATTTTTGTCAACCTAGAAATGCTTTTTTTTTTTTTAACTCTGACACCTATACTTTTAAAGTGAAGGTCCATTTTGATGAATTAGTGCCCGGATTTTAATAAACCTATTAAAAACAAGGGCACTTTCATTCATCAAAATTTATATTTCACTGTTTTCTTTAAAAACTTACCTTTTAATCCTGGCAGCCACTCCAGCGATTCCCCCGGCCGTCGCAAGCCGGGGGAATCAGGCTTCCTCCAATTACAGCTTTCCCCCCCGGGGGAATCTTGGCCTGATGCAACGCTGTGATTGGAGGAAGCCGGATTCGTCATTTTGGACCTGCGAAGACGGCTGGTAAGGGCGGAGGAAGTGCTGGAGTGGCTGCAGGATTAAAAGGTAAGTTTTTGAAGAAAACAGTGAAATGTCAATTTTGATGAATTAAAGTGCCCTTGTTTTTAATAGGTTTATTAAAAACCAGGCACTAATTCATCAAAATGGACCTTCACTTTAAGTGATGCATTCCTGCGCAAATATTTTTACAGAGTTCAATAAACATTCTTTATTTGTTCATTGAAACAGAAAATTCACTGCCAGCTCACAGTAAAGGTCAGCTCTGAATAATAAAATATGATCGAACAGTGACAATATTAATATATGCACCTGCACCGACTAATGTGAGATAAGGATCTCCTTAGAATAAAAATTAGTACTTTAAAAAGGGACAACTGATCAAAATTAAACACACATGATTCAGACAAAGCAAACAATTTTAAACAACTTTCCCATTTAATTCTGTTACCAAATTCGCTTTGTTCTCTTGTTATCCTTTGTTTAAAATCTTACCAAGGAAGGCTCAGAAACAGCAATGGACTACTGGAAGCTAACTGCTGATTGGTGCTTGCATATATGTGCTTCTGGGGCTACGCTGGTTTTACGCTGTTTTGGTATCACATATACAGCCCCGCATATAAATGTGGCGCGTATATTTAACCCGTGGCCCGCAATTTTTACTCCCATAAACTAACATAGAACCGTGTCGTAAACCGGTATCACGTATTCAGCGCAAGGACTTACGCAGCGAAAATTGATAAATTTTACTCCATTTTCACCTCGCCACACATAGGCAGACGCAGCAAGCCTTACGCTGAAAATGTAATTACCGTAACTCCCGTAACTGTCTGAAAATATTAACTGACACCTAACACATGCGCAATATCTATCTACCGGTCAACCACCAACCCCCACCGCAATAACTAATAAAATATACTTACCCCTAATCCGTAATTAACCCACATCGCAATAAAGCTAATAAATATATTAACCCCTAATCCGCCATTAACCCACATCGCAATAAACCTAATAAATGTTTTAACCCTTAATCCGCCATTAACCCACAATGCAATAAACCTAATAAAACTATTAATCCCTAATCCGCCAAACCCACACAACGCAATAATCCTAATATATTAACCCCTAATCCGCTAAACTTGCACAACGCAAATAACTAATTAAATTACTAAGCCCCCTAACCTAACACCCACTAAATTAACACCAATTACCTAAATTAAAAAATACTAAATTAAAATTAAAAAAGCTAACATTACTTAAAAATAAAAAAACTAAGATTAAATTAATCTAAGATTACAAAAAATAAAAAGTCTAACACTGCATAAAAATATAAAAATTATTAATAATAAAAAAATAATAAACCTAGTCCCTATGAAAATAAAAAACCCCCCCCCCCCCCCCAATAAATACATCACCTAATCTAATACTAAACTACCAATAGCCCTTAAAAGGGCCTTTTGTAGGGCATTGCCCTAAGTTAAATAGCTCTTTTACCTTAAAAAATACTAAGTCCCCCTCTAACTGTAAAAAAAAAACAAAATAAAAAAACCTAACACTAAAAAATCCAAAACTACCCACTGCCCCTAAAGGGGCATTTGTATGGGCATTGCCCTTAAAATCACATTCAGCTCTTTTACTGCCCTTAAAAGGGCAATCAGCCCAATAAATCCCTAATTTAAAAAAAATAAGTCCTGCGGAAAAGGTCATGTTCCAGGCAGTGAAGTCTTCTTCCAAGTGGCCAACATCTTTTTCCAAGCAGGGACCTCTTCCTTCTTCATCCAGGAGCAAGCCGGAGCAGAGTGGAGATGGGCGTGGAGCAGGACCGCGGACTGCGGAGCCATGGAGCGTGGAGGATCCTCTTCGTACAATTGCCGCCGTACACTAAATAGTGAATTCAAGGTACGCATTTAAATATGGCGTCCCTTGCACTCCTATTGGCTGATTTGATTCTTCAAATTCAAATCAGCCAATAGGATGAGAGCTAATGAAATCCTTTTGGCTGTTAAAACATTTTTTATATTAGGAATTTATTGGGCACTCTTAAAAGAGCTGAATGCCTGTTTAAGGGCAGTAAAAGAGCTGAATGCCCTTTTAAAAACAATGCCCATACAAATGTCCCTTTAGGGGAAATGGGTAGTTTAGGATTTTTTAGTGTTTGGGGGGTTTGGTGGGTGGGGGGGTTTTACTGTTAGAGGGGGGGACTTAGTATTTTTTAAGGTAAAAGACCTGTTTAACTTAGGGCAATGCCCTACAAATTGCACTTTAAGGGCAATTGGTAGTTTAGTATTAGATTAGAGGGTGTTTATTTTTGGGGGGCTTTTTTATTTTCATAGGGATTAGGTTTAATTTTTTTATTTTTTATAATTTGGTTTATTATTTTATGCAATGTTAGGCCTAGATTTAGAGTTTGGCGTTAGCCGTGAAAACCAGCGTTAGAGGCTCCTAACGCTGGTTTTAGGCTACCGCCGGTATTTGGAGTCACTCAAAATAGGGTCTAACGCTCACTTTTCAGCCGCGACTTTTCCATACCGCAGATCCCCTTACGTCAATTGCGTATCCTATCTTTTCAATGGGATCTTCCTAACTCCGGTATTTAGAGTCGTTTCTGAAGTGAGCGTTAGAGCTCTAACGACAAAACTCCAGCCGCAGGAAAAAAGCAGGAGTTAAGAGCTTTCTGGGCTAATGCCAGTTCATAAAGCTCTTAACTACTGTACCCTAAAGTACACTAACACCCATAAACTACCTATGTACCCCTAAACTGAGGTCCCCCCACATCGCCGCAACTTGATTAAATTTTTTAACCCCTAATCTGCCGACCGCCACCTACGTTATACTTATGTACCCCTAATCTGCTGCCCCTAACCCCGCCGACCCCTGTATTATATTTATTAACCCCTAACCTGCCCCCCACAACGTCGTCGCCAGCTACTTACAATAATTAACCCCTAATCTGCCGACCGCAAAGCGCCGCCACCTACGTTATCCTTATGTACCCCTAATCTGCTGCCCCTAACACCGCCGACCCCTATATTATATTTATTAACCCCTAATCTGGCCCCCCTCAACGTCGCCGACACCTGCCTACACTTATTAACCCCTAATCTGCCGAGCGGACCTGAGCGCTACTATAATAAAGTTATTAACCCCTAATCCGCCTCACTAACCCTATCATAAATAGTATTAACCCCTAATCTGCCCTCCCTAACATCGCCGACACCTAAGTTCAATTATTAACCCCTAATCTGACGACCGGAGCTCATCGCTACTATAATAAATGGATTAACCCCTAAAGCTAAGTCTAACCCTAACACTAACACCCCCCTAACTTAAATATAATTTACATCTAACGAAATTAATTAACTCTTATTAAATAAATTATTCCTATTTAAAGCTAAATACTTACCTGTAAAATAAACCCTAATATAGCTACAATATAAATAATAATTACATTGTAGCTATTTTAGGATTAATATTTATTTTACAGGCAACTTTGTAATTATTTTAACCAGGTACAATAGCTATTAAATAGTTAAGAACTATTTAATAGTTACCTAGTTAAAATAATAACAAAATTACCTGTAAAATAAGTCCTAACCTAAGTTATAATTAAACCTAACACTACCCTATCAATAAATTAATTAAATAAAATACCTACAATTACCTACAATTAAACCTAAGACTACACTATCAATAAATAAATTAAATACAATTTCTACAAATAACTACAATTACATAAACTAACTAAAGTACAAAAAATAAAAAAGAACTAAGTTACAAAAAATAATTTTTTTTTTACAAACATAAGAAAAATATTACAACAATTTTAAACTAATTACACCTACTCTAAGCCCCCTAATAAAATAACAAAGACCCCCAAAATAAAAAAATGCCGTACCCTATTCGAAATTAATAAATTTAAAAGCTCTTTTACCTTACCAGCCCTGAACAGGGCCCTTTGCGGGGCATGCCCCAAGAAAATCAGCTCTTTTGCCTGTAAAAAAAAACATACAATACCCCCCCCCCAACATTACAACCCACCACCCACATACCCCTAATCTAACCCAAACCCCCCTTAAATAAACCTAACACTAAGCCCCTGAAGATCTTCCTACCTTGTCTTCACCTCAACAGGTATCACCGATCTGTCCTGGCATCCGGTGCTGAAGAGGTCCAGAAGAGGCTCCAAAGTCTTCCTCCTATCCGGCAAGAAGAGGACATCCGGACCGGCAAACATCTTCATCCAAGCGGCATCTTCGATCTTCTTCCATCCGGTGCGGAGCGGGTCCATGTTGAAGCAGCCGACGCGGATCCATCCTCTTCTTCCGGCGTCTCCCGAGGAATGATGGTTCCTTTAAGGGACGTCATCCAAGATGGCGTCCCTCGAATTCCGATTGGCTGATAGGATTCTATCAGCCAATCGGAATTAAGGTAGGAATATTCTGATTGGCTGATGGAATCAGCCAATCAGAATCAAGTTCAATCCGATTGGCTGATCCAATCAGCCAATCAGATTGAGCTCGCATTCTATTGGCTGATCGGAACAGCCAATAGAATGCGAGCTCAATCTGATTGGCTGATTGGATCAGCCAATCGGATTGAACTTGATTCTGATTTGCTGATTCCATCAGCCAAACAGAATATTCCTACCTTAATTCCGATTGGCTGATAGAATCCTATCAGCCAATCGGAATTCGAGGGACGCCATCTTGGATGACGTTCCTTAAAGGAACCGTCATTCGTCGGGAGACGCCGGAAGAAGAGGATGGATCCGCGTCGGCTGCTTCAACATGGACCCGCTCCGCACCGGATGGAAGAAGATCGAAGATGCTGCTTGGATGAAGATGTTTGCCGGTCCGGATGTCCTCTTCTTGCCGGATAGGAGGAAGACTTTGGAGCCTCTTCTGGACCTCTTCAGCACCGGATGCCAGGACAGATCGGTGATACCTGTTGAGGTGAAGACAAGGTAGGAAGATCTTCAGGGGCTTAGTGTTAGGTTTATTTAAGGGGGGTTTGGGTTAGATTAGGGGTATGTGGGTGGTGGGTTGTAATGTTGGGGGGGGGTATTGTATGTTTTTTTTTTAAGGCAAAAGAGCTGAACTTCTTGGGGCATGCCCCGCAAAGGGCCCTGTTCAGGGCTGGTAAGGTAAAAGAGCTTTTAAATTTATTAATTTCGAATAGGGTACGGCATTTTTTTATTTTGGGGGTCTTTGTTATTTTATTAGGGGGCTTAGAGTAGGTGTAATTAGTTTAAAATTGTTGTAATATTTTTCTTATGTTTGTAAATATGTTTTTATTTTTTGTAACTTAGTTCTTTTTTATTTTTTGTACTTTAGTTAGTTTATTTCATTGTAGGTAATTGTAGGTATTTTATTTAATTAATTTATTGATAGGGTAGTGTTAGATTTAATTATAACTTAGGTTAGGACTTATTTTACAGGTAATTTTGTTATTATTTTAACTAGGTAACTATTAAATAGTTCTTAACTATTTAATAGCTATTGTACCTGGTTAAAATAAATACAAAGTTGCCTGTAAAATAAATATTAATCCTAAAATAGCTACAATGTAATTATAATTTATATTGTAGCTATATTAGGATTTATTTTACAGGTAAGTATTTAGCTTTAAATAGGAATAATTTATTTAATAAGAGTTAATTAATTTCGTTAGATGTAAATTATATTTAAGTTAGGGGGGGTGTTAGTGTTAGGGTTATACTTAGCTTTAGGGGTTAATCCATTTATTATAGTAGCGATGAGCTCCGGTCGTCAGATTAGGGGTTAATAATTTAAGTTAGGTGTCGGCGATGTTAGGGAGGGCAGATTAGGGGTTAATACTATTTATGATAGGGTTAGTGAGGCGGATTAGGGGTTAATAACTTTATTATAGTAGCGCTCAGGTCCGCTCGGCAGATTAGGGGTTAATAAGTGTAGGCAGGTGTCGGCGACGTTGAGGGGGGCCAGATTAGGGGTTAATAAATATAATATAGGGGTCGGCGGTGTTAGGGGCAGCAGATTAGGGGTACATAAGGATAACGTAGGTGGCGGCGCTTTGCGGTCGGCAGATTAGGGGTTAATTATTGTAAGTAGCTGGCGTCGACGTTGTGGGGGGCAGGTTAGGGGTTAATAAATATAATATAGGGGTCGGCGGTGTTAGGGGCAGCAGATTAGGGGTACATAGGGATAATGTAAGTTGCGGCGGTTTACGGAGCGGAAGATTAGGGGTTAATAATATAATGCAGGGGTCAGCGATAGCGGGGGCGGCAGATTAGGGGTTAATAAGTGTAAGGGTAGGGGTGTTTAGACTCGGGGTACATGTTAGAGTGTTAGGTGCAGACATAGGAAGTGTTTCCCCATAGGAAACAATGGGGCTGCGTTAGGAGCTGAACGCTGCTTTTTTGCAGGTGTTAGGTTTTTTTTCAGCTCAAACAGCCCCATTGTTTCCTATGGGAGAATCGTGCACGAGCACGTTTTTGAGGCTGGCCGCGTCCGTAAGCAACTCTGGTATCGAGAGTTGCATTTGCGGTAAAAATGCTCTACGCTCCTTTTTTGGAGCCTAACGCAGCATTTTTTTGGACTCTCGATACCAGAGTTAATTTTATGGTGCGGCCAGAAAAAAGCCTGCGTCCGTACACCGCCGCCACCTACGTTATCCCTATGTACCCCTAATCTGCTGCCCCTAACACCGCCGACCCCTATATTATATTTATTAACCCCTAATCTGCCGCCCCCAACGTCGCCGCCACCTACCTACACTTATTAACCCCTAATCTGCCGACCGGACCTCACCGCTACTATAATAAAGTTATTAACCCCTAATCCGCCTCACTCCCGCCTCAATAACCTATAATAAATATTATTAACCCCTAATTAACCCCTAATCTGCCCTCCCTAACATCACTGACACCTAACTTCAAGTATTAACCCCTAATCTGCCGACCGGACCTCACCGCTACTCTATTAAATTTATTAACCCCTAAAGCTAAGTCTAACCCTAACACTAACACCCCACTAAGTTAAATATAATTTTTATCTAACTAAATAAATCTTATTAAATAAATTATTCCTATTTAAAGCTAAATACTTACCTGTAAAATAAACCCTAATATAGCTACAATATAAATTATAATTATATTGTAGCTATTTTAGGATTAATATTTATTTTACAGGCAACTTTGTATTTATTTTAACCAGGTACAATAGCTATTAAATAGTTAATAACTATTTAATAGCTACCTAGTTAAAATAAGTACAAAATTACCTGTAAAATAAATCCTAACCTAAGTTACAATTAAACCTAACACTACACTATCAATAAATTAATTAAATACAATACCTACAAATAAATACAATGAAATAAACTAACTAAAGTACAAAAAATAAAAAAGAACTAAGTTACAAAAAATAAAAAAATATTTACAAACATTAGAAAAATATTACAACAATTTTAAACTAATTACACCTACTCTAAGCCCCCTAATAAAATAACAAAGACCCCCAAAATAAAAAAATGCCCTACCCTATTCTAAAATTAAAATAGAAAAGATCTTTTACCTTACCAGCCCTGAAAATGGCCCTTTGCGGGGCATGCCCCAAAGAATTCAGCTCTTTTGCCTGTAAAAAAAAAAAACATACAATACCCCCCCCAACGTTACAACCCACCACCCACATACCCCTAATCTAACCCAAACCCCCCTTAAATAAACCTAACACTAAGCCCCTGAAGATCTCCCTACCTTGTCTTCACCACGCCGGGTTCACCGATCGATCCAGAAGAGCCTCCGATGTCTTGATCCAAGTCCAAGCGGGGGCTGAAGATGTCCATGATCCGGCTGAAGTCTTCATCCAAGCGGGAGCTGAAGAGGTCCATGATCGGGCTGAAGTCTTCTATCAAGCGGCATCTTCAATCTTCTTTCTTCCAGATCCATGTTCATCCCGCCGACGCGGTACATCCATCTTCACCGACGACTTCCCGACGAATGACGGTTCCTTTAAGGGACGTCATCCAAGATGGCGTCCCTCGAATTCCGATTGGCTGATAGGATTCTATCAGCCAATCGGAATTAAGGTAAGAAAATTCTGATTGGCTGATGGAATCAGCCAATCAGAATCAAGTTCAATCCGATTGGCTGATCAGCCAATCAGATTGAGCTCGCATTCTATTGGCTGTTCCGATCCTGTCCATGAATAAGGCTGATATTTGCTGAAACGCGTAGGACGTACTTCTATTTTGCTCCAGGTTGCTGGGACAACTTTTTGTATTTTTGTGTTTTACCCCTTTTTATATTTTGCACGGTATTCCAATAAATTTTCAAGTTAAACATACGCCTGGGAGGTTTGCTGGATTTCTTTCTGTATTACTCTTCAGCTCCCGCTTGGATGAAGACTTCAGTTGGATCATGGACATCTTCAGCCCCCCGCTTGGGCTTGGATCAAGACATCGGAGGAGCTCTTCTGGATCGATCGGTGAACCCGGCGTGGTGAAAACAAGGTAGGGAGATCTTCAGGGGCTTAGTGTTAGGTTTATTTAAGGGGGGTTTGGGTTAGATTAGGGGTATGTCGGTGGTGGGTTGTAATGTTGGGGGGGGGTATTGTATGGTTTTTTTTACAGGCAAAAGAGCTGAATTCTTTGGGGCATGCCCCACAAAGGGCCCTTTTCAGGGCTGGTAAGGTAAAAGAGCTTTTCTATTTTAATTTTAGAATAGGGTAGGGCATTTTTTTATTTTGGGGGTCTTTGTTATTTTATTAGGGGGCTTAGAGTAGGTGTAATTAGTTTAAAATTGTTGTAATATTTTTCTAATGTTTGTAAATATTTTTTTATTTTTTGTAACTTAGTTCTTTTTTATTTTTTGTACTTTTAGTTAGTTTATTTCATTGTATTTATTTGTAGGTATTGTATTTAATTAATTTATTGATAGTGTAGTGTTAGGTTTAATTGTAGGTAATTGTAGGTAGTTTATTTAATTTATTTATTGCTAGTGTAGTGTTAGGTTTAATTGTACCTTAGGTTAGGATTTATTTTACAGGTAATTTTGTTATTATTTTAACTAGGTAACTATTAAATAGTTATTAACTATTTAATAGCTATTGTACCTGGTTAAAATAATTACAAAGTTGCCTGTAAAATAAATATAAATCCTAAAATAGCTACAATATAATTATTATTTATATTGTAGCTATATTAGGGTTTATTTTACAGGTAAGTATTTAGCTTTAAATAGGAATAATTTATTTAATAAGAGTTAATTTATTTCGTTAGATTTAAATTATATTTAATTTAGGGGGGTGTTAGTGTTAGGGTTAGACTTAGCTTTAGGGGTTAATACATTTATTAGAGTAGCGGCGAGATCCGGTCGGCAGATTAGGGGTTAATTATTGTAGGTAGGTGGAGGCGACGTTGGGGGCGGCAGATTAGGGGTTAATAAATATAATATAGGGGTCGGCAGTGTTAGGGGCAGCAGATTAGGGGTACATAGGGATAACGTAGGTTGCGGCGGTGTACAGAGCGGCAGATTAGGGGTTAATAATAATATGCAGGGGTCAGCGATAGCGGGGGGCGGCAGATTAGGGGTTAATAAATATAACATAGGGGTCGGCGGTGTTAGGGGCAGCAGATTAGGGGTACATAGGGATAACGTAGGTTGCGGCGGTGTACGGAGCGGCAGATTAGGGGTTAATAATAATATGCAGGGGTCAGAGATAGCGGGGGTGGCAGATTAGGGGTTAATAAGTGTAAGGTTAGGGGTGTTTAGACTCGGGGTACATCTTAGAGTGTTAGGTGCAGACTTAGGAAGTGTTTCCCTATAGGAAACAATGGGGCTGCGTTAGGAGCTTAACGCTGCTTTTTTGCAGGTGTTAGGTTTTTTTTCAGCTCAAACAGCCCCATTGTTTTCTATGGGGGAATCGTGCACGAGCACGTTTTTGAAGCTGGCCGCGTCCGTAAGCAACGCTGGTATTTAGAGTTGCAGTGGCGGTAAATATGCTCTACGCTCCCTTTTTTGGAGCCTAACGCAGCCCTTCTGTGAACTCTAAATACCAGCGGTATTTAAAAGGTGCAGGGGAAAACAAGCCAGCGTAGCTAACGCACCCCTTTGGCCGCAGAACTCTAAATCTAGCCGTAGGTATCTCTTCAACAAAGAATAACATGAGAACTAATTTGATAATAGAAGTCAATCTGAAACATTAAATAATTTTTGGGGGTTTATTGTCCCTTTAAATTTGAAATAAACAGTAGAATATTTTCTGGCAAATGTCAAAGTTAATCCAATTTTTCCTCCCCCAGTATCATGTGACAGCTATCAGCCAATCACAAAATATATATCTATACACAGTGCACTTTTACACATGCTCAGTAGTAGCAGGAGCCTCAGGGAGTGTGCATAAATGAAGAATCTGCATGTTTTGGTAATGGAACTATATTGGAAAGTTTATTTAAATGATATTTTTTATCTGAATCATGAAATTTTAATTTGACTTTAGTGGCCCTTTAATGATCTTTGTGTTTTTGTTTATATATTTTGTTGCACAAAGGTGCCTAATACAAGTCCTGCTAAAAAGAAACAAGTATAAATACTTACATGGTAAAACATTTGTAAATCTGTTCTTTGTTTTATTATCTGGCATTTCAGCTGCATTCTTTGATTGAGTAACACCAACATTTGTAAAGATCTGTACAGAAAAAAAGTAGGAAAAAAAGATGAAAACAATGTTTTTTTTGCCCCCTTAAAATTGCATACAGTTTACTATTTATTGACAAAAGGGCTAAATTACAAGTGGAGTGCTAATTAGCGCTTTCTCTAGAGCGCTAACAGTAAAGCTTTAGAGCTCATCAGGTTGTGCTGGTATTATTATGAGTTGAAAGTAAAAAATGATCGCTCCAGCTCTTACCTGACAAGCGCAAAAAGCTGAACTTACAATATCGTCAATGGAAACACCCTACTTGCGCTAACATAATCATTATGAGATCCCTACGCTAATAACCCCTAAACTGCTACATAGCCAATCGCAAAGTCCCCAATACATTATTAACACCTAAACCACCACATAGCCCACCGCAATGTCCCGACTACACTATTAACCCCTAAACCGCAACACACCCATATCTAAAATTTTCACTACACTATTAACCCCAGCACCCCAAAGCAAAATAACACACTAACACCTAAACCCACTAACCTAACATCCCCTAAGTTAACCCAAAAAAGATTAACCCTACCTTTAAAAAAAATAAAAACCGACAAACTTAAAATAAAAACTTACCTGACAAATTAAAAAAATCTGAAAGGTTGTGTAAAAAGTTTAAGCAGTAAATGCAATTGCATTCTCCCAATTTAATTCCCATTTACTTTAAACTTGTAATATGAGTGCATATTACCGCTCGATGCTTCTCATGCTAACGATAGCACTCCACTTGTAATCTGGCCCAAAATGTTTTCGCTATATTGGGCACAATCCAATATACGGCGTAGTTTGCGGCGCAAGCGAGGGAACCCCGCCGTCCATAGTTTCAGCTCGCAACTCGAGCTATCCAATATACCCCACCGGCAATTGCTAAAGTGCCGTAAGTCGGATAAACTAGCGATGTCCAGAAATCTGCATAAGTACAAATTTCTGGAGTTACCAGTGACTTACTTAGAAACCGCCGGCACCTACAAAAACTGACTAAAGTATTAAATCTCCCGTACTGTCTAACACGCCTCCCAAACATAGCCTGACACGTCTAACCCTCTATTCGCTATCCACCCTCACCTTCCTAATAATAAATGTATTAACCCCTAAACCGCTGCTCCCGGCCCCCGCCGCACCTAATAAAGTTATTAACCCCTAAACTGCCGCTCCCGGACCCCGCCGCCACCTACATTACCTACCCCCTAATGTGAGCTCCTACCCCGCTGCCAGCTATATTAAAATTATTAACCTCTAATCTAATCCCCCTACCCCGCTGCCAGCTATATTAAAATTATTAACCCCTAATCTAATCCCCCTACCCCGCCGCCAGCTATATTAAAAATTGTAACCACTAATTTAATCCCCCTATACCGCCGCCAGCTATATCAAATACATTAACCCCTAATCTAATCCCCCTAAAGTAATCAAATCTTCTACCTGTAACCTGACCCTCCTACACTGCCGCCACCTATATTAAATATATTAACCCCTAATCTAATCCCCCTACACCGCCAACACCTATATTAACTATATTAACCCTAATTATATTAGGGTTAATATAGTTATTATATTATATATAATAACTATACCCTTAAAAAAACCTAACACTAACCTTCAGAAGATCTCCCTACCTTGAGTCGTCTTCATCCAAGCGGCAAAGAAGAGGTCTTCCATCCCAGCGATGTCTTCATCCAAGCGGCAAAGAAGAGGTCTTCCATCCCGGTGATGTCTTCATCCAAGCGGCAAAGAAGAGGTCCTCCATCAGGGCAAGTCTTCCTCCAAGCGGCATCTTTAATCTTCTTTCTTCCAGCTCATTCCGACCTACGACGCGGAACATCCAGGTGGCCCGACGACTGAACGACGAATGAAGTTTCCTTTAAATTACGTCATCCAAGATGGTGTCCCTCGAATTCCGATTGGCTGATAGGATTCTATCAACCAATCGGAATTAAGGTAAGAAAATCTGATTGGCTGATTCAATCAGCCAATCAGATTCAAGTTCAATCCAATTGGCTGATCCAATAATTTATTGATAGTATAGGTGTATTTGTAACTTAGGTTAGGATTTATTTTACAGGTAAATTAGTATTTATTTTAACAAGGTAGCTATTAAATAGTTATTAAATATTTAATAGCTATTGTACCTAGTAATTATATTGTAGCTATCTTAGGGTTTATTTTATAGGTAAGCATTTAGATTTAAATAGGAATAATTTAGTTAATATTATTAAAATTATTTTGATTTATTTTAATAATAATTAAGTTAGGGGTGTTAGAGTTAGATAGGGTTATTATACTTAATATATATATATATATATAATATAATAACTATATTAACTATATTAACCCTAATTATATTAGGATTAATATAGTTAATATAGGTGTTGGCGGTGTAGGGGGATTAGATTAGGGGTTAATATATTTAATATAGGTGGCAGCAGTGTAGGGGGGTCAGGTTACAGGTAAAAGAGCTGATTACTTTAGGGGGATTAGATTAGGGGTTAATGTATTTAATATAGCTGGTGGCGGTGTAGGGGGATTAAATTAGGGATTAATAATTTTAATATAGCTGGCGGCGGGGTAGGGGGATTAGATTAGGGGTTAATAATTTTAATATAGCTGGCAGCGGGGTAGGAGCTCACATTAGGGGGTAGGTAATGTAGGTGACGGCGGTGTAAGGGGCTCACATTAGGGGGTAGGTAATGTAGATGGCGGCGGGGTAGGGGCTCACATTAGGGGGTAGGTAATGTAGATGGTGGTGGTGTAAGGGGCTCACATTAGGGGGTAGGTAATGTAGATGACGGCGGGGTAGGGGCCCACATTAGGGGGTAGGTAATGTAGATGGCGGCGGGGTCCGGGAGCAGCGGTTTAGGGGTTAAATACTTTATTAGGGATTGCGGCGGGGGATCGCGGTTGACAGGTAGATAAACATTGCGCATGCGTTAGGTGTTAGGTTTTATTTTGCAGGCAGTTTAGGGAGTTAAGGGGCTCCAATACACAGCATAAGGCTTACTACGCCTGCAATTTGTTTGCGAGGTGAAAATGGAGTAAGATTTCTCCATTTTTGCCACGTAAGTCCTTACGCTGTATAGTGACGTTACAAAACCTGTAACTATTCAAAGTGACGCAAGCAAAAGTGGACTAGGGTGTTGTCTTTTGCAAGATGACCAGCCTATCGCTTTTGCTTCAAGGGCACTGACCCTTACTGAGCAAAACTATGCACAAATCGAAAAGGAATGTCTGAGTATTGTGTTTGCCTGCCAGTGCTTACATCACTACCTCTACACTACCTCTATGGTCGTGACAAGATCACTGCAGAAACTGACCATAAGCCTCTGATATCTATTTTCAAGAAACCACTTTTGTGTGCACCAAAACATCTACATAGCAAAATTATTGCCTAAATGTTGTCTATAAACCTGGACCTGAAATGTACATTAGTGACACTCTTAGCAGAGCTAGAGCAGCAAGTGGTACACCTGAGTGTGCACAACACACAGTTTGCAATGTTCAACAGGACCTGGATGTCCTGTCGCAAATTAATCATTCTGACTATTTAAACGTCACAGACCAATGATTGCTTCAGATAAGACAGCACACAGAAATTGACGAGAGTTTGCAAGAAATTGACTAGAGTTTGTTGTTCTGAATGGTTGGCCAGATTCAAAGGCAGAGGTGCCATAAATTGTAAGAGAATACTGGACTTTCTGAGACAAAATCAGCATTCAGGATGAAGTACTCTACAAGGGGTCAAGGGTCATCATTTCTAAATCATTAAGATCGGAGATGCTGACGCATATTCATGCCAGTCACATTGGTGGAGAAGCATGCTATAGGCAGACACGAGATACCCTATTTTGACCTAACATGCAAAATGATATTAGAGACTTTGTTAGCTGTTGTTAGGCATGCAATGAATATGCACAGGCACAACAGAAAGAACCCATGATGTCGCATGTGCTGTCTACGCGGCCTTGGCAAATTGTAAGCATGGATTTACTGAATTATGCTGCACAAGATTTTCTACTAATCGTTGATTACTATTCTGACTTTTGGGAGATTGAGCTTCTTCCCGACCTGTCTGATGAACCTCAATCAAGCGTTGTAAAGCACAGTTTGCACATCATTAACAGCCAGGCAGGGTAATCTCAGATAATATACCTCAGTTTGCATGTGAGCGATTCAGACGGTTCACTACAGACTGGGAGTTTGAGCATCTTACCTCTTCCCCGCGGCACCCTCAAGCTAATGGCAAAGTGGAATAAGCTGTAAAGATAGTGAAGAATCTTTACAAGAAGCCCAAGTATGAAGGTAATGACCTGTGGAAAGCCATTCTACATTGGAGGGACACCCCAACTGAAGGCATGGTTTCAAGGAGACTGAAGACTTCATTGCCAGTGGCAAATAAATTACTTGAACCTTGTGTGGTAACAGGGGTACTGGAGAAACTGCGATGGAGGAAACAGATCTCCAAACTGACATACAATGTGTCTGCCATAGACTTACCTGAAATAAGCATTGGAGAGCCAATCTGTATGAAGCCACTCCCTGGTGACAGGACTGGTCGCTGGAGACTGAGTACCTGTGTGTGAGGGTTGCTCCTCGCTCATATCTTGTGGATGTGGAAGGCAGTCTTTACAGCCGCAATTGAGTGGACCTGCGAGTGGCAGAGCATCTCACCACACAAGCCTATAAGCATTCTGCACTTGAGCTTCCCCAGGCTCGCAATGCACCTAGTCCTACTGGGCCACACAAGCAAGGCAGAGACAATACTGCTGTCAAATCAGAAGGATACAATGAGGATGACATAATGCAGCCTTTTATACCAGCAAGTTCTTCCGTGCCAAACACACCAGCCAGGAAAGAGGGTAGCTCCTTATCAACACCTTCTGGAATTGAACAGCTTCCCCCAGGCAAAATCCCTGTAGCCTTGCGGAGCGGTCGAGTTTCAAGACCACCAAATAGACTCAATATGTAGTGTATCTACTAGTAATGCAGTATGTTATGTTTAAGACTGTTCATGATCTGTTTTAGGTAAATTGTTAGCAAATTTTGGATTGAATGTAAAAAGGGGAGATGTTATGTAGTTATTATGCAAATACTGTAACTCTGTTTGTTTATGGTAATATTGCATTGCCTTATACTTACTGTTTCCTGTTCCTACCTCTAACCTGGATATAGTTCTATAGTTCAACATGATTCCTCACACTAACAGCTTGTAGTGTCTTCACTTTTATACATGAAACAGTAGTGCTGTTCATTATGTGCATGGGACGTTTTGCTTGTGTGCATGGGAAGGCAGCACCCTGCTTTGATTTGCAGAAAAACTAAGTTACAGGACTTGCTTTACACCCTTACTAGGGATTATGGGAAAAGATACTTACACTGTATTCTGCACTAAATCCTAAGTTTGAGTCTGCGTGTTGCCTTCTGAAATGGGCCTCAAACCTTTCAGTTCGCATTGGATTTTTTCTGAAATATAAGACCCATAATGACACACCCAAATAAAATGCAAAATTGCCAGAATCAGCTTTTCTTTTTTGTAGTACTTACATTTTCTCTTTCTTTCTATGGGGGTTTAGAAAAAAGATAAAAGAAACATTAACTTAAAATACTAAATGACATCAGACATATATTTGCATTTGTTTTATTCTAAGGAAAACTAAATGTTCAGGCTGCATGTAACATCTATAACTTTAGAAAAATAAACTGAACTTACTTCATTTTTTCAATTGGGATGTCAGTGGATTTTTTTATTTTCCTATTAAAAATGAAGTATAAGAAACATTTGTTTTACATCACATGTTGTATAAGTCTATTTTATTAAACATACACAGACATCTATGATTTAAATGGACAGAGTCCCAAATGAGTACAGCACAGAGGATAGGGTGCACGTAAGGCCAAGGGTACTGCCACAACCCTCCAGCAATAGATAATAGCAAAAATGGTCTCCAGCACTCCAATTTAAAAGGCAATTTTATTTGTTAAAGCAACGTTTCACGGTCACAGACCCTTATTCATGCTTAGTAGACATTAATAACACACAATGGCATTTAAATACCCTTTGCAAGGCGCCAAAATGCACCTTAGGTGGAGTTTTTGCTCCCTCTTGTGGTAACAATTGATATTGCACATAGCCTATATGTAATGAATTCAAACTCATTGTAAACACTCCACACCATTTAAAAACAATCCATATACAAAGTAGATGTTGAAGGTCGTTTTTGTCATTTCAAAATCCAGTGAAATCAGGTGCACACAATCTACGGCCATATGGTCTGCAGATCATTAAAAGTAGTATCTTTAATTAGTAGCTACTTTGCATAGTAAAGTATATTGTTAAAATGCTCCGATGAAAGTTAAATTGCTCATCAGCTATGTATTTTCTAAATTTATGTAATTAAAAAAACACAGCTGTAAGTAAGACTAATGTAGTAACAGGATCACACCAAGCAAAAAATTCATAACAATCAAATGCTGTTCTAATAACAAATAATGGGCTGGATTACAAGTGGCGTGCTAACTTGTGCAGGGACAATAACGGCTAATAGCGTGCGTATTACAAGTTGAAAGAGAGCAATCGCATTTTACACTCGACGGGTTAGAGCAACGAAAAACCTTGCATAAAGGGTAGTGACTTTAAAAATGTGTATGTATATATATGTATATATATATATATATATATGTTTGTGCATATGTATTTATGTATTTTACTGTATATTTACTGTACATAGTTTACATTCCAATGTTTTTCACATACGGGGCAATGTTATTTTTATTGTAAATATATATTCCTATATATATCTGTATATACCTGTATACTGTATCTATTCCTATAGATATATAGGTAAAGATATCTATTTTACATTATATATATATATATATATATATATATATCTATTTTTATATACTGTATATTATATATCTATATTAAAAAATGTTATATGCATAACACGCTTCGGGTTTGCATTTTAGGTCTAATGCGGTATTGGTTAGCGCACATGAAGAATTACTAATCTTAAAGCACGTTCTTGAAATATTAAATATAAAAAATATGAAAAATTATTATTAAAATTATTATCTTTAAAAGTGTCTATATATATTTTACAGTGAGTATAATAATGTTTAATATTTATTATTAATATTTTTAAATATTTTATATTTAATATTTCAAGAATGTGCTTTAAGATTAGTAATTCTTCAAATGCCCTAACCGACACCACGTTGGACCTAAAGCGCAAAACACAAATCACACTACACATATTTTACATTCCTATGTTCTTCACAAAGAAAAATGTAATTTTTATTATTTAATATATATTTCTATATATATCTGATAATGTTAATGTAAAATATATATCTATGCTTATATATTTATATGAATAGATATACAGGTATTGGTATATATATATACTGTATATATATATATATATATATATATATATATATACTGTATATATGTGTGTGTGAAATATTAATAACTCCTGTTGGGTTAGCGCATGAGCCATTAGTGTTAGATTTTTTTTCTTCTGCGCTCTCCATTGAAGTCTAAGAAGAGAATAAGTTAACAAGGTTGTGATAATCAAAGTCCTTTGGTAAGCCAGTGTCGAGTTTTGCTCACGCCCAAACTTTTACTTTCAACTTGTAATATGTGCACTACCCAACGCACACAAAAAAAACTTCTGCCAAAGTTTACGCTCAAGCGAAAGCGCTAAATAGAGCGCCACTTGTAATGTAGCCCAATATATATTAAAATATTACATCATAATCCAAATTAGATATGTTCATTTGTTTTGTTATGAATGCAAATTAGTTGACAAACACAAATACAGTATTCACAATGTCTTCGCAAAAGAATATCCGAATAAATGCACCACGAAATTTAAAGAAAACAAAGAAATACTGACGAAATTTGTCCATAGTCATTTGTTTCCTTTTAATTACCTGAGGGGTTAAAAATACTTACATCTAGTGTGCTGGAGAGTTGCGCTAATCCTGACCCTTCTTCATAGAGCCCCGGGGTTCGCTAATAGGAAGCTTAGCACAGCGGATCCCAGGACCTGCACTAAAGGCTTAAGTTCTTTAGCATAGGCTATGGGATCTGCGGCCCTAAGCTTCCTATTAGTGTGCCCTGCCCTGGGGCTCTATAAAAAAGGGTTGGGTTTAGCACGGCTCTCCAGCGAGCTAAAGGTAAGTATGTGACACTACAGGTAAACTTTTTAACCTGTAGCAAAGGAATATTTACATTAATTTAACTGAAGCAAATGTAAATATTCCACCGACATTCAGTATTTGTTTTGTTTAAACCAAAAAAAAAAAAAAAATACAGAATATAGCAGCTGAATATAATTAATTTTCTGAATATTGGGTCTGAAAGAATTGGTCAAACCAAATGTTTCCCCCTTGCACATATCTAATGCAAATACAACATCTGAGCTGCATTATTATATTGTCCATGTAAATGAAAGTAAATTAAAATATTAAACTGAGTAAATGGAGTTACCTTGTTTTCCACCAAATGAAAAATCCCATCAGACCAATAACAAGAGCGCCAATGATTGATCCCACAACGGCTCCAATAATGACTTCTAATGGAAAATAATAATTAATAGTCTATAACAATGCATGGGCGCAGCAGCTATTCAGCAGATTATAGAAAATTAGTAGTAAAGAGCTAATCTCAGGGGCGACCCCACTAAATTAAAAATATTGTGAACTAAGAAGCAAACAAAGACTAGAGTATATCATGCTATACTAAATGCTTTTCAAGACTAAAAGACTGAAATTAAACTTGATTAACGTAATTAAACTGCATTAAAAAATACTTCTTGGTATCCTTTGTTGAAGAGTAAACTAAGGTGGTCTCCTAGTACTTCAGGAGCATGCACGTGTCTTTAGCACTAGATGAGAGAAGTGTTTGCAACATTGCATAACATTGCTACAAATATTTTTGCAAACACTGTGGGCGAGATTACATATGTGGCGTAAGTTTTAGCGCAACTGCTGAAACCCACGTCGCCCGTAAATTCACCTTGCACATCGGGTGAATCACATAAACTGCGCCGACAGATTATATACTGCCGTAAATTGGATAAACTGGCAAGGTTCAGAAATGTGTGTCGCCAGTGACTTACGCTAGTATATCATAAAAAAAAAAGTTGAAAACAAACATAAAAATCGAAACCCGGCTAAAAAAAATTAAACCGACACGTCTATATCCGCCATCCCCCCCACATTGCAAACTACCTAATAAACCTATAAACCTCTAAACTTCCATCCCACCACATAGCAATAAATAATAAATGTATTAACCTCTAATCTGCCAACTCCCTACATAGCAAATTAACCTAATAAAAGTATTAACCCCTAATCCGCCAATCCCCCACAACACAAACAGCTAAATAACCTATTAACCTATAAACCGCCAGATTACACTATTACCAAAATACACTATTAACCCCTAATTTGCCAACCCCCAACATCGCAAAGTGTTAATCTAATAACTAAGCACCCTCAACTTACACCCCCTAAGTTAACCCCAATTAAAATACACTAACATAAAATAACAAAATACTAGCTACTAGCTACCTTAAAAATGAACTAACATTACCCAAAATAAAAAATACTAACTTTACAGTAAAATAAAAAACCTTAGATTACAAAAAATAACCAACTAACTTAGCCCATTTTTTTTTTATTACTAATCTTATACCCCCTTAAAAACAAAAAGCCACCTCAAAATAAAAAAACACACACTAATCTTACAATAAATTACCAATAGCCTTTAAAATGGCATTTTGTAGGGCATTGTCCTAGGTTTAACAGCTCTTTTTCTAAAAAAAAATACAAATTCCCCCTTAAAATTTCAACCCCCTACCCACCCAACAACCCAAAATAAAAAACACCTAACTAAAAAAAAACGAATCTACCCATTGCCCTTAGAGGGGCATTTGTATGGACATTGCTCTTTTACTGCCCATAAAAATAAAAACAAAACACTAATCTAAACCCCCCCCCCAAAAAAACTAAACAAAAACTGACACTAACCCCAAAGTAGGTACTCACCTTTGACGATGTCTGACAATCAGTCTTCTTCCAGGTGGCAATAGGTCTTCTACCAGACGGCTCCATCTTCACCCATCTCGGACCCTGCTTCTTTCTTCTTTCCTGAGGCGTGGATCGGTTATCGGATGAGCGGATCGGTTTTCGGTGGCAGCGGTCTTCGGCAACCTAGAGGACCTCTTCATGCGATCATCCGCCGCCCACTGAAGATTGAATGCAAGGTACCCCTTTTATATTGGGGTACCTTGCATTCTTATTGGCTGAAAATGTCAAATCAGACAATAGGTTGAGAGCTGCTTACATCCTATTGACTGTTCTAATCAGCCAATAGGATGTAAGCAGCTCTCATCCTATTGGCTGATTTGAGATTTTGCGCCCAACGCCACATATGTAATCTTGCCCACTGCTGCCATCAAGTGCTAAAGACACGTGCACTCTCCTGAGCTCCTATGAGCCCACCTTACTCTTCAACAAATAGATACCAAGAAAAAATTAAGAAAATTGAATAACAGAAGTAAATTGGAAAGTTGTTTAAAATAACATTTTTTATCCTGATCATACAAGTTTAATTTTGACTTTACTATCCCTTTAATCCCCCATTACATTTTGCTGCATTAGACAGAAACACAAAATGTTACCTGTCTTTTGAGGGGTTGGGATTTCCCAAGAGTAAACAGGAATTGATACTAGGCTTGAAGTCATATTGATGTGATCACTTTCATCATATTTAATAGATGTAAAACCTGCTATGCCAATCCTGAGAAAAGACAAAATGAATACAAATTAAGTGAACACATAAAAAAGTAAGTGGACTTATAAATAAGTTTTGCATTATGTAAATGCGCTTTGAGTCTTTAATAAAGTGCCACAAAAAGTGTCATCAGTCTCCCATAGAGACTATGGGGGATATTTATCAAAGCGTCAACTATGTTGCATTCGCAAGCGTCAATACGCTCGGCAAACATTGCGACCGCGGATCTGAATACGATCTCCTTATTTATCAAAAAAGCTGTCAAAAACACGCGCGTCAAGTACAGTGCGAAGAGCATCGGACTGTTGTTAACTAGAAGTCATCGATCTCGCTTCTATTCGGGTTTTTCCAAACTTTATACCATTTCATTACTGTCCATGAAAAAGACATTTAGCACATTATTGTATATAGTGTAAATGTATTTTTTTTTTCTGAGCAGGACTCATTGCGAATAAAGCAAGTAGCAGAATATTTGGGGAATAATTATTATTATTAGAATTCTCTTTAAGATTGGACATACATATTTTATTATGTATACACACACACACACATATATATATATATATATATTTTATATATATATATATATATATATATATATATATATATATATATGTGTGTGTGTGTGTGTGCTATGTCAGAAATCTATTGCAAACATATTTACATGTCCCTAAGTTCCTTTTTTGATTCTAAACAACGTTATCTGTCAATCATATCTCTGTTTATATTTTACCACTATATGTATATATTGTAAATGTATTACTTTTCTGAGCAGGAATAATTGTGAATATAACGTAATCATGGTATCATATGTATTTATTTCTAAACAATGGATATTTTAAAGGGATAGGAAAGTAAACATTTAAAGGGACACTGAACTCAAATTTTTTCTTTCGTGATTCAGATAGAGCATGCAATTTTAAGCAACTTTCTAATTTACTCCAATTATCAAATTTTCTTCATTCTCTTGTTATCTATATTTGAAAAGCAAGAATATAAGTTTAGATGCCGGCCCATTTTTGTTGAACAACCTGGGGTGTCCTTGCTGATTGGACAGCATCAATAAACAAGTACTGTCCATGGTCTGAACCAAAAATTTGCTGGCTCCTTAGCTTAGATGCCTTCTTTTTAAAAAAAAAAAAAAAATAGCAAGAGAACAAACTAAAATTGATAATAGGAGTAATTTAGAAAGTTGCTTAAAATTGCTGCTCTATCTGAATCATGAAAGAAAACATTTGGGTTCAGTGTCCCTTTAAGTTGCAGGATTCAGATAGAGCATGTACTTTTAAAGCACTTTCAATTTCACTTCTAGTTTCAAATGTGCTTTGTTCTCTTGGTATCCATTGTTGGAAAAGAATACACACATATCCTACACTAGTGGGAGCTATCTGATAATAGGTGCCTGAACACATTTGTCTCTTGTGATTGGCTAAGTAGATGTGTTAAGCTAGCTGCCAGTAGTGCAATGATGTTCCTTCAGCAAAGGATAACAAGAGAATAAAGCAAATTTGATAATAGAAGGAAATTGGAAAGTTGTTTAAAATTGTATTTTCTATCCAAATCATAAAATAATATTTTGGGCTTTCCTGTCCCTTTAAGAGCTGGGTAAGGTTTCTCTCTGCACCTGTCTAACCCCTCCTGATTGCAATCTATTTTTTAAAAAACCACCCCTTCACAGGTGTTATAAAATGAGCTGGCATATAAGATGACATTTATTGAAAACGAAATTCAAGACAAGGAAGAAATACACTGAGAATACCATGCCAGTAAAGACGTGATTTTAATGTCTGCTGTATTTGAATCATGACAGTTTAAAGTTAGGTGGGCTATCCCTTTGAGCTATCAGCTTAAGATTCTATTGAATAAAACATCAATTCGAATTTTAAAATCCTTGTCTAAAATATTACACTGTGTGTCCTAATGTCAGCATCAATGTTTATCTTTAATACTAATTTCACATACACATACTTTATAATACACAATGTAACAAATGGCACTTACAAGTTCTGATGAGTGATCAATAACACAAGTATCAAGCAATTTGATTAGTTAGTGATAGTTTATAATGTATATTTGAATCAGATTGGCTGATGTCATAAATCATGTGATTATGCATATTCCAATCAATAGTGGTGGAAAAATTCACTAGTGTGTGGGTTATTTAGGAGTTTGCATCATAATTGGTGCAAAAAGTGTTGCATCAAATATGGCGCAAAGTGGAGAGTGTGACTTGTATTACATGGCTTAAACATGGTGCACATAGATTTTTCCAAAAAAATAAAAAGGAAGTTAGCTATATTATGTTGTGTATTTATTTCATTTTTATCTCTATATCTATTAGTGCGACAAGTTTGGGGCAAAACTTTTTAACATATTTGTAGAAATAATATTGTCCCCTTGCTTTGTAATGAGAGACAAAGTTGTAGCATAATCCATAAGTAGTAATATATTTTTCATTTTTATCACTATATCTACTAGTGCACCAAATGTGGAGCAATAATATTGTTTGATTTAGAAAGGTTATAGAAATGTAATAAAGTTTTTCTAATTTACTTTTATTATGTTATATACTTCATTCTCTTGCAGCATCGAACATAAACTTTCTGTGTTTTCCAACTCCCATTGAGTTCTATGGCATCCGCGACCTGAAGGGTGGCGGATTGAAAAACAGGTACGCTGAGTCAGAAAAGACGCGAGCGTAACTGTAGAAATTTTGATAACTTCGTGACAGCTTCAAATAGTGTCTAATAGGAGGGCGAGTGAACACGATTCTGCTCGAATTCCATGGGTTTTCAACTCGCATCATTGTGGGATCATATGTTACGTCACAAATTTTAACATTTGCCGATCTTAACGCTTTGATAACTACGGCAGGAAAATCTTGTGACAATTACTACACTGAATTCCAGCGTATTTTCAGTTGACACTTTGATAAATAGGGCTCTAAGGGGCAACCTGCTTTTAATGTCTTAACCCTTTCTGTTCCTTTAAATGTTAAATTGGTGCGGCCGGCGGGTGTTATTTAATTTTTGCACCAATTTTTTTTTAATTTCACAGCTATTATAAACAAATGCGGAGTACAACAAAACAATTATAGGGATCAAATGTGTAGAGGGCCCTGCCAAGAGTTGCACTGTTGTTTTTCAGCTCTTAAGAAGGTGATCTACAAACAGCTGGACTCTTAGGCTTACATGCTAAGGGGGTTCAGGGGATAGCAATGGAGGAGAGGAACTGGTATAAAGAAACGTTAGCATAGGTTGTATGCATCCTTGAACAGTAGAGTCTTTAGGGAGTGCTTGAAGCTTTCAAAACTAGGGGAGAGTCTTGTGGAGCGAGGCAGAGAGTTCCACAAGATGGGAGACTGAAGAAGTCCTTTAAATGGGAGTGTGATGAGGTAATGAGAGAGGAGGAGAGTAGGAGGTCATGTGCAGAGCGAAGGGGAAGGGAGGGAGAGTATCTGCAGACAAGGTCTGAGATATAGAGGGGAGCAGTGCAGTTGAGGGCTTTGTATGTCAGAGTGAGAAGTTTGTGTTTGATCCTAGAGGCAAGAGGAAGCCAGTGAAGGGATTGGCAGAGAGGTGCAGCAGATGAAGAGTGACGTGTAAGGAAGATGAGCCTGGCAGAGGCATTCATTATGGTTTGTAAAGAAGCTAGGCGGCAGGTGGGGAGACCAGAGAGGACAAAGTTGCAGTAATCGAGGTGGGAAAGGATGAGAGAGTGGATTAAATTCTTAGTTGTGTCTTGTGTAAGGAAGTCTCTAATTTTAGAGATGTTTTTGAGGTGGAAGTGGCAGGCTTTAGTCAAGGACTGAATGTGAGTAGTGAAAGAAAGATCTGAGTCAAATGTGACCCTGAGACATCGGGCATGCGGGGTAGGGGTAATGATGGAGTTGTCGACAGTTATAGAGAGATTGGGGGTGGAGAGTTTAGAAGAAGGGGGGAAAATAAGGAGCTCAGTTTTGGAGAGATTTAGCTTGAGGTAGTGTGAGGACATCCAGTTAGAGATGAGAGAGAGACAGTTAGTGACACGGGTTAGCAAGGAAGGAGATTGGTCTGGTGCAGAGAAGTAGATATGGGTGTCGTCGGCATACAAATGATATTGGAAACCGTGGGACTTTATTAGGGAACCTAGTGATGACGTGTAGATTAAGAAGAGAAGGGGACAGAGGACAGAGCCTTGTGGTACTCTGATAGAAAGTGGTGACAGGGCAGAGAAGGCCCCAGAGAAGGCTACACTAAAGATATGGTTTGACAGGTAGGAAGAGAGCCACAAGAGGGCTGTGTCACAGATGCCGAAAGGATTGAAGGGTTTGGAGAAAAAGAGGGTGCTCAACAGTATCAAAGGCTGCAGACAGATCAAGGAGGATAAGCAGAGAGAAGTGGCCTTTTGATTTTGCTGTAAGTAGGTCATTGGTAACCTTAACAATTGCTGTCTCTGTGGAGTGATGGGGACGAAATCCAGATTGAAGTGGGTCAAGGAGGGAGTTTAATGTAAGGAAGTGGGATAGGTGTGCATATACTAGGTTTTTGAGAACCTTTGAGGCAAGAGGGAGGAGGGAAATAGGGCGGTAGTTGGATGGGGGGGTAGGATCAAGGGAAGTTTTTTTGAGGATAGGTGTGACCAGTACATGTTTCAGAGATGAGGGAAATATACTGGTGCTGAGGGAGAGGTTGAAAAGGTGTGTAAGTATAGGGGTAAGGGTAGCAGAGAGGGAGGGGAGTAGCTGTGAGGGGATGGGGTCAAGGGGGGCAGGTAGTGAGGTGAGAGCGCAGAATAAGTGCTCAGTAACAGGGGAGAATGAGCTAAGTTTAAGGTTATGTGCGTTGTGGTTAATTGAGAGCATTTGAGGGGGTGAGAGAATGGAATTATGTTGAGAGCTGATTTAGTTTCTGACCGAGTTGATTTTGTTAATGAAGTGGCTGGCAAAGTCTTGAGCTGACAGATAAGTTGTATTAGGAGGTGGGGGAGGGCAGAGAAGAGTATTGAAAGTGGAGAACAGATGTTTTGGGTTTGAAGAAAGATTAGAGATAAGAGTAGATAAGTAGTGTGCTTATGGAAATTAAGTGCAGAACAGTAGGAGTTCAAGATGAATTTGTAATGAAGAAAATCAGCTGAACTCCGAGATTTTCTCCAATGCCGTTCAGCAGTACGGGAACATCTGCGTAGGTACCGTGTCAGAGGAGTATGCCAAGGCTGAGGATGAGTGTGTGATTTCCGAGCTAAGGTAAGAGGGGCCAGATTGTCAAGGACGGATGTAAGGGTGGAATTATAGTGGCAGATAGGTTGGTCAGGTGCAGGAAAAGGAGGAGAAGGATGAGAGGAGAGGTTCGAGGGAATTAGCAAGCTGTTGCTGATCTAATGACATAATGCTTCTGTGAAGTTTGGTGTGAGGAGTAGAAGGAGGGAGAGTTGTAGGGAGGGATGATATGTTGCAAGTAAAGAGATGGTGGTCAGAAAGAGGAAAGGGGGGGGTTGTAAAGTTTGAGAGAGTGCATCGATAGCTAAAGATCAGGTAAAGGGAGTGACCGTCTGTGTGAGTGGGAGAATCAGTCCATTGTGACAAACTGAAAGAGGAAGTGAGTTGCAGAAGTTGTTTTGCAGATGAGGCAGTGGGATTGTCAAGATGGATGTTGAATTTGCCAAGAATAAGGGCAGGGGTGTCTGAGGAAAGGAAATAAGGTAGCCAGGCAGCCAAGTGATCTAGAAATTGAGTTGAGGAGCCAGTCGGTCGGTATATGACTGCAACACGTATAGAGAGAGGAGAGAATAAGCAAATCATGTGGGTTTCAAATCAGGAAAATGTGAGGGAAGAGATGGGTTGTATTTGTTGAAAGGTGCAACGAGAGGAAAGTAAAATACCTACACCACCTCCTTGTCTATTACCAGAACTAGGAGTGTGGCGGAAGTGGAGACCCCCATGTGACAGAGCAGCAGTGGATGCTGTGTCTAGGGGAGAGAGCCAGGTTTCTGTTAGGGCCAGAAGGTTGAGGGAGCGAGAGATAAAGAGGTCATGTATAGAAGTGAGCTTGTTGCAAAGAGAGCGAGAGTTCCAGAGTCCACAAGTGAAAGGGGTAGTGGCTTTTGATGCAAGAGGAATGTGAGTAAGGTTGGCTGAGTTTTGTTTTCTGAGTCTATGGGACGGTACACATGGATGTGCACGGCTAGGCAGTTGTTGGGGACCAGGATTAGGGGAGATGTCACCAGCAGTTAGTAAAAGCCAATGGGAGAGTGACATGATATGAGATACAGATTTGCAGTAATGAGACTGCTTTTGAGACAAGGTGCAGGAGGGAGAGAGAGTGTTTAGGAATAGATAAAGTTCATGAGTACAAAAATAAGGTGAGTTTAAGATAGATGGGCTAATGAACAGTGCAGGTGCAGAGTGAGGAGTAATTGAATAATGTAGTTTGTTATAGAGACAAGAGGCAGCAAACAGGAATATGACTATATTGTGCATTTTTACAAGAGTAGGAACCAATTAAACACATAAGACACAGTATTACAGTAGCAATTGCATAAGGAAACAATGAGGTACATAAAACATAATATTACAGAAGTACTTGCCTTGTGCCTTGCCCCTTGCCCAATCCTTGTTTAATCCTTGTATAATTCTATTGTTAATGCCTCACTTATAAAATGTTCACTTTAAAAATGTGAACATATGTTGTTGTAGCAATGCACAGCCCAAGCTGATGTTAAAATATATAGGCAGGGAAGTCAGCTGTGTCCACTAAATTACTTGATTGATAAAATCAGAGACAAATGAAGGGCCAATTTGAAAGATTCTGGTCTGGTCAGGTTGAGTTAAGTAAACAGACAATAACATTTGGAGGAGGTTAATGGCATTAGACAGCTATACATTTTAGAATAATAGCAAGTATTGATAAGGATTGAACATCACATGGCAATTAACAAAACATGAGAAGTAAGACATTGGATAACAGTACAACAACGGTTGCCACCTGTCCCTTAAAATACAGAGCACTTATAAGTTACACATGCTGCAGGGTGTGCAGGGAGGAATATGAATAGTGCTGTCCAGAAACACAATAAATGTTTCTCCCTGCACACCCTGAAACATGTGTAACTCATAAGTGTCCAGGAAAACATGGCTGAGGTGGCAACACTAAGTACAACACATGTAGGACTAAATTAACAACCTAAAATCATTTGCTCTATATAAATATACACATACCAAAGGAGAGTTACAGGAGCGTAAAAAACACCAGAGTGCAGTGAATAGTTTGCAGATTGAGAGGACTCTATTCACGTACCATAAGAGAGTTACAGGAGAGGAAAAAACACCAGAGTGCAGTGAATAGTTTGCAGATTGAGAGGACTCTATTCACGTACCAAAAGTGAGTTACAGGAGAGAAAAAAACACCAGAGTGCAGTGAATAGTTTGCAGAATGACAGGGACTCTATTCACGTACCAAAAGAGAGTTACAGGAGAGGAAACAAACACCAGAGTGCAGTGAATACTTTGCAGATTGACAGGGACTCTATTCACGTACCAAAAGAAAGTTACAGGGGAGGAAAAAACACCAGAGTGCAGTGAAAAGTTTGAAGATTGACAGGAACTCTATTCACGTACCAAAAGAGAGTTACAGGAAAGAAAAACACACCAGAGTGCAGTGAATACTTTGCATATTGACAGGGACTCTATTCACGTACCAAAAGAGAGTTACAGGGGAGGAAAAAACATCAGAGTGTAGTGAATAGTTTGCAGATTGAGAGGACTCTATTCACGTACCAAAAGAGAGTTACAGGAGATGAAAAAACACCAGAGTGCAGTGAATACTTTGCAGAATGACAGGGACTCTATTCATGTACCAAAAGAAAGTTACAGGAGAGTAAAAAACACCAGAGTGCAGTGAATACTTTGCAGATTGACAGGGACTCTATTCACATACCAAAAGAGAGTTACAGGAGAGGATAAAATACCAGAGTGCAGTGAATACTTTGCAGATTGACAGGGACTCTATGCACGTACCAAAAGAGAGTTACAGGAGAGGAAAACACACCAGAGTGCAGTGAATACTTTGCAGATTGACAGGGACTCTATTCAGCTAAATAGCAAGTCACTGCTAGATGTCGCTATTTAGCTGTTAAATTCAAAAGCTGCAAAGTCGGAATATATCTGACATTTGAGCGCATGCGCTAAAACCCTTTGTTGGATATATTCTGACAAAGGACCACAAAGGGTTAAACATTGAAATAAAGATTGTTTTCCATGTGTGGCCACTTCCTTGGTAGCCTGCAGTTGCAATTTGTTAAATTGTACTGTCTGAGCTATATTTTTAAGGGATTGGTGCTTTTGTGTAATTTACAGCATTGTGGGTCAGGAGGATGGAGAGCTGTGTGTTGTGATAGACCAGCAATTTCTGAATCAGCAAGTTTCTTTGTGTTGGTCAATGGTCATTATATCCAGTGACTATGACTTGTTAACATGGTTAATATCTATTATTGGTAATATGCGATAAAACCTAATTATGTCAATTGCAATCTAGTGGGGAAATGACAATTTAAATGAAAATGGATTATATATATATGTGTTGAACTATAAACTGAAGATGTCACATCATCAGTCATTTAGAGATAAAATATGGAAGCAACAAGGAACCTGCACAATCCTTGTTAGTAAAAACAAAAAAAAAAACTCAATTTATTCTTTAAGCTATTAAAAAAATAAAATAAACAGATGCGCTAGAAAATCAGATTCTGTATATTTACCGGTATGATGTCACTGGTTCCAAAGGTCCATTATAATATCCGTGTGTTTTATTACCATTCCCAATTTGTACAGTTAGAAGATTGTCTCTATTTGACCATTTTGTCTGTGAATTGGGTACTTTGATATAAGTAACATATGTTTGAGTTGTTTTCGATTTGAAATCATCATATGTGTAAGTCAATTGGTCTGCCTGCGGCCTTTCAGCTGAAAATAATTTTACAGAAAATAAATAAACAAAACTTTGAAAAGTATGTAAAAAAAGCAAATTTCTTTGTCCAAAATATATATAAAAAAAAATTATAGTTTACAAGCGGAGCCCAATCTATAGCGCAGGGTGTTTGCGCAATCTTGTACAAAGAATATCGCTGAAACTGGTATTACAAGCAGAGGGCAAAATATTGTAACAAAAACATCTCAACATGGCCAAAACATTCTTAGCGCACTCTATACTTTTAATGGATAGTTCAGGGAGTGCTATTAGTGAACTCATTTCTCTTAAGTGCAATCCACTTTAAAAACCTTGAAGTGAACCATTATTATTAATAGTTTAGCACAGAGCTACACGATCATCTCAACTTCTTGCCCACCATTGGCTTAGCACCCCGCCTATTATGTAAGGAATTTAGCGCACCAGCACTATCTGACATGCAAATGTTAGCACACACTAGAGTCTGTGATACAAAAAATATATCTAGACTTGTAATATAAGCACACAACTAGAAGAGCTATTGATTGCACTTGTGCAATGTAACCATACAATACACGATGCACACAAAACAAAAGGATAAACAGTGCTGTCCACCTCTTATAATCAAATCAATAAATGTACAAGCTATTGATAAACATATAAATATATATGAAAAAGTCAAATGTGGGAAACGCAAGTCTAATATAATAATATTATATTAGACTTGCGTTAAGTATAATAATAGTGAACAGTACTTGCAAATTGAGGGCTTTGATGATATAAAATCCTTCCTGATCCTTGAATCCCACAGGTGATATTTTTGGCTCCAAAGTATGTCCAGATTATATTGATTAAATCAAAGTATGCGAGCCTGAGAAAGAAAAATGGTCCGTGTGACCTCCTCGAGCCTGCCGCCCCTTACAAATAGTTTTTCCGGAAAAACACCAAATGGTCACTGAATAGGAGGAATACTATACAAACCGTTTATATTTTTGTGCTCCACCGGTAATCTTCCGAAAATGTTTTACTTCTCTACGCTGAGATACATATTGGTTTTATAAAATGAGTAAAACAAAAAGATTTGCATATCATCAGTTATACCGTTAGTAGTTTAACATAGCTGAGCCTATGAGGCCTATTTAAGAAAGGTCTTGCGGACCTGATCCGACAGTGCAGATCAGGTCCGCAAGACCTTGCTGAATGCGGAGAGCAATACGCTCTCCGTATTCAGCATTGCACCAGCAGCTCACAAGAGCTGCTGGTGCAACGCCGCCCCCTGCAGATTTAGCGGCCAATCTGCCGCCAGCAGGGAAGTGTCAATCAACCCGATTGTACTTGTGATTCTTTAGACCGCTGCTTCATAACTGCTGTTTCTGGCCCTCAAGCTCCATTTAAATATTATTAACCCCTAATCTGCCGTCCGCCCACATCGCCCCCACAATACTAAAGTTATTAAGCCCTACACCACTGCCACTATAATAAACCTATTAACCCCTAAACCAAAAGCCCCCCACATTGCAATAAACTAATTTAAACTAGTAACCCCTAAACCTAACGCCCCCTTACGTTATATTAAAATTACAATTTCACTAGCTTAAATTAAATTTAAACATACCTGTCAAATTAAAAAAACTAAGTTTAAACTAACAATTAAACTAATATAATAATTAAACTAAAATTAAACTAACTACCAATTAAATAAACTAAATTACACATTAAAAAAATCCTAACGCTATTATAAAAATTACTAAGTATCTAATTACAAAAAAAATCAAAAAACTAAATTACAAAAAATAACAAACACTAAATTATGGAAAATAACAAACTAAATTATCAAAAATAAAAAAGAATTACACCTAATCTAATAGCTGTTCAAATCAGCCAATAGGATTTAAGCAGCTCTCATTCAATTGGCTGATTCATCATCCAATAGAATTAGAGCTGCTTAAATCCTATTGACTGATTTGAACAGCCAATAGGATTTTAGCAGCTCAAATTCCTATTGGCTGATTCAAAATTTTCAGCCAATAGGAATGCAAGGGATGCCATCTTGGATCGCGTACCTTGCATTAAAAATTCAGTGTACGGCGGCGACCATATGAAGAGGAAGTTCTGCGCTGGATGTCTTCAGGATGGATCCGCTCCACGCCGCCGGAATCAACATAGAAGATGCCATCTGGATGACGATTGAAAAGGCCGTCTGGATGAAGACTTCTCGCCGCTTGCATGAGGACTTCGCTTTCGGGATGAAAGTTGAAGAGGCCACCAGGATGAAGACTTCTCGCTGCCTCGATGAGGACTTCTCCGCCGGGATAAAGATCATTCAAGCGGGACTTCAAAAACTGGACGTGGATTGTCGAGGGTTAGTGTTAGGTTTTTTTAAGGTTTTTTTTGGGTGGGTTTTATTTTTAGATTAGGGATTGGGCATGTAAAAGAGCCAAATGCCCTTTTTTGTGGGTTTGGGGGGGGAGCTGATATCTTTAGGGCAATGCCCTACAAAAGGCCCTTTTAAGTGCCATTGGTAGTTTATTCTAGATTAGGTTTTTTATTTTGGGGTGTTTTTTTTAATGGGTATTAGAATAGGAATAATTTTTATTATTTTTGATAATTTGTTTGTTATTTTGTGTAATGTATTTATTTAGTGGGTGTTTGTTTTTTGTAGCAAAAGAGCTGTTTAATTTAGGGCAATGCCCTACAAATGGTCCTTTTAAGGGCCTTTGGTAGTTTGGGGGAGTGGGGTTTGTATACTGTTAGGGGGTGTTTGTTTTTTGTAGCAAAAGAGCTGTTTAACTTAGGGCAATGCCCTACAAAATGTCCTTTTAAGGGCCCCCAAAAGGCCCTTTTAAGGGCCCTTGGTAGTTTATTCTAGATTAGGCTTTTTTATTTTTTGGGGGGGGTTTTAATTTTTAAAGGGTATTAGAATAGGAATATTTTTTTTGGATAATTTCGTTTTTTTTTGTAATGGTAGCTTTTTTTTATTTTTTGTAATTTTAGTGTTTTTTATTTTTTGTAATGTTATGTTTTAGTGTAAGGCAGGTTAGATTTTATTTGACAGGTACGTTTGTATTTATTTTAACTAGGTAGTTATTAAATAGTTAATAACTATTTACTAACTAGTCTACCTAGTTAAAATAAATACAAACTTACCTTTGAAATAAAAATACAACCTAAGCTAGCTACAATATAACTATTAGTTATATTGTAGCTAGCTTAGGTTTTATTTCACAGGTAAGTATTTAGTTTTAAATAGGTATTATTTAGTTAATAATTGTAAATTTAATTTAGATCTATTTTAATTATGTTAAAGTTAGGGGGTGTTAGGGTTAGGTTTACATTAGGGTTAGGGTTAGGTTTAGGGGTTAATAGTTTGATTTAGGTTGTTGCGATGTGGGGGGCTGTCGGTTAAGGGGTTAATAGGTTTATTTAGTGGAAGTGATGTGGGAGGCCAGAAGTTTAAGGGTTAATAACTTTATTTAGTTGCGGCGATGTCAGGGAGCGGCAGAATAGGTGTTAATAACTTTAGTATAGTGGCAGCAATGTTGGGGTGCGGCGGAATAGGGAATAATAACTTTAGTATAGTGGTGGCGATATCGGGAGTGGCAGATTAGGGCTTAATACCTTTAATTAGGTATCAGTAATATCGAGAGCGGCCGATTAAGGGGTGTTAGGTTTAAACGTTCCTTTTTCTTCCGCCATAGACATCAATGGAGCTGCATTACAGAGCTTTTCTTTCCGCGATCGCAGGTGTTAGACTTTTTTCTGACTCGCTTTCCCCATTGATGTCTATAGGGAAAGCGTGCATGAGCACGTCAAAACAGCGCTTGTTTTTGGTGTGGTATGGAGCTTAAAAACCCCATATCGCCTGCACAAGCCAGGTTTTTTAAAACATGTAATGGAAGCTCTATAGGGGATTAAATAACGCCACTTTTGTTGCGTTCGTTAATTTCCCTATAGCGCTCAAAACTCATAATCTAGGCATTAGTTTGTACATCCTCCGTAGAAAAAAAGCTGAGAAAATAAATCAAGTCATACTCAGCATTGTTTGCCCATAGCTTCCCAAGATGGCTGCAATTTCAATCCATAAAGGATGTTCATGTTCTCTGTGCAGCTTATATGAATGTTCCAAGAGTGCAGCCTTAATAATGCTCAGTATATTAAAATGTAATTTTAACAGGAGGAAGCACACATATAGCACAGCTAAATATCACTTGTATACTTCTAATTTACAGTTATTGTATTCTCTTATAATGTACAGTGAATACTTTATAATTAGCCAGTAACAGATGCAGATACACACACACTACATAGCATACACTTACACATGCAGATACACACACTACATAGTATACACTTATACATGCAGATACACACACACACACTACATAGCATACACTTATACATGCAGATACACACACACACACTACATAGCACACACTTACACATGCAGATACACATACACTACATAGCATACACTTACACATGCAGATACACATACACTACATAGTATACACTTATACATGCAGATACACACACACACACACTACATAGCACACACTTACACATGCAGATACACATACACTACATAGCATACACTTACACATGCAGATACACACACACTACATAGTATACACTTACACATGTAGATACACACACACTACATAGCATACACTTACACATGCAGATACACACACACTACATAGTATACACTTATACATGCTGATACACACACACACACTACATAGCATAAACTTATACATACAGATACACACACACTACATAGCATACACTTACACATGCAGATACACACACACTACATAGCATACACTTACACATGTAGATACACACACACTACATAGCATACACTTACACATGCAGATACACACACACTACATAGCATACACTTACACATGTAGATACACACACACTACATATCATACACTTACACATGCAGATACACACACACTACATAGTATACACTTACACATGTAGATACACACACACTACATAGCATACACTTACACATGCAGATACACACACACTACATAGTATACACTTACACATGCAGATACACATACACTACATAGCATACACTTACACATGCAGATACACACACACACTACATAGTATACACTTACACATGTAGATACACACACACTACATAGCATACACTTACACATGCAGATACACAAACACACACTACATATCATACACTTATACAGGCAGATACACACTACATAGCACACACTTAAACATGCAGATACACACACACTACATAGTATACACTTACACATGTACTAGATACACACTCTACATAGCACACACTTACACATGCAGATACACACACACTATATAGCACACACTTACACATACAGATACACACACACACTACATAACATACACTAATACATGTAGATACACACACACTACATAGCTTACACTTATACATGCAGATACACACACACACTACATAGAATACACTAATTCATGCAGACACACACAAACACACATACACAATACATAGTTTACACTTATACATGCAGATACACACACACTACATAGTATACACTTACACATGCAGACACACACACACAGACTACATAGCATACACTTATACATGCAGATACACACACTGCATAGTATACACTTACACATGCAGATACACACACACACTACATAGTATACACTTATACATGCAGATACACACACACTACATAGCTTACACGTATACATGCAGATACACACACACACTACATAGTATACACTTACACATGCAGATACACACACACACACACTACATAGCATACACTTATACATGCAGATACGCACACACACACTACATGGCATACACTTATACATGCAGATACACACACGCACTACATAGCTTACATTTATACATGCAGACACACACACTTATACATGCAGATATACACACACACTTATACATACAGACACACACACACACTACATAGCTTACACTTATACATGCAGATACACACACACACACTACATAGCTTACACTTATACATGCAGTTACCGCAACAATCCATTCTCCAATCAACGACCAGTAGTTATTGATTTTGCAAAATTAAAATGTTTCTCAAAACTCATAACAAAAATGTTACAAAGTACACTAACACCCATAAACTACCTATTAAGCCCTAAACCACCACCCCCCACATCACAAATACTATAATAAACCTATTAACCCCTAATCTGCCACCCACCCACATCGCCAACACTAAATAAACCTATTAACCCCTAAACTGCTGACCCCCCACATAGCTACTACTAAAATAAACCTATTAACCCCTAAACCGCCGACTGCCCACATTGCTACTACTAAAATAAACTTATTAACCCCTAAACCGCCAACCCTCCACATCACAACAAGCTCACATTAAACTGTTAGCCCCTAAACCTAGCACCCGCTAACTTTAAATAAAAGTTACAATATAACTACAATATAACTACCTTAAAATAAATAAAAACTTAACTGTGAAATAAATAAAATCTAAGCTTAAACTATAAATAAACCTAACATTACTATTTAAAAGAAATAAAAGATACTAAAAATAAAAACCTAAATTAAAAAATTAATAAATCTACTACGAAAAAAATAAACAAAATTATCCAAAATAAACCAATAAACCTAATCTAATACCCCTATAAAAACAAAAAGCCACCCCAAAAAAACACACACCATAATCTAACACTAAACTACCAATAGCCCTTAAAATGGCCTTTTGTAGGGCATTGCCCTAAGTTTTACAGCTCTTTTACATAAAAAATACAAATTACTCCCCAACAGTACAAACACCCACCCACCAACCCCCCAAAATAAAAAAGACCTAACTCTAAAAAAACTAAGCTACCTATTGCCCTTAAAGGGGCATTTGTATGAGCATTGTCCATAAAAGGGCAATTAGCTCTTTAGTGCCCACAAAAAAAAACTAAAAAAATACCACTAACCCCGAAACAGGTACTCACCATTCATGAAGTCTGGCAGTGAAGGACTATTTCCAGGCGGATCTATCTTCATCCAATGCGGGCCATCTTGTTTCTTCATCCCGGTGGCGCGAATTGGAGATGGATCCGTCTGGAAGAAGACCTTCACCACCGAACTTCAGGAATGTTGAGTACCTATTTCAGGGTTAGTGTTAGGTTTTTTCTTTATTTTTTTGTGGGTTTTTTTTTTAGATTAGGGCTTTTTTGTTTTTTAATGGGCACAAAAGAGCTGATTGCCCTTATAAGGGCAATGCCACTACAAAATGTTGCAATAGGTCTTTTTTATGTTGGAGGGTTGGGTGGGGGGTTGTACTCTTAGGGGGTAATTTGTATTGTTGTTAATGTAAAAGAGCTGTAAAACTTAGGGCAATGACCTACAAAAGGCCCTTTTAAAGGGTATTGGTAGTTTAGTGTTAGATTAGGGGGTGTTTTTATTTTGGGTGGCTTTTTTGTTTTTAGAGGGGCATTAGATTAGGTTTAATATTTTTATTTTGGATAATTTTGCATTGTTAGTTTTTTTTGTTCTTAGTGTTAGGATTTTTTAATTTTGTAATTTAGTTTTTTTAATTTTGGTATCTTTTTTTTTTTTTACATAGTAATGTTAGGTTTATTTATAGCTTAAGCTTAGGTTTTATATATTTTACAGGTAAGTTTTTATTTATTTTAAGGTAGTTATATTGTAACTAATTTAACGTTAGGGGGTGTTAGGTTTAGGGGAAATAGTTTAATTTATTTTTTTCATGATGCGGTGGCCGGTATTAATAGTTTTATTGTAGTGTTGGCGATGTTGGGGGCGGAGGATTAGGGGTATTTAGACTAGGGGTTATGTTAGGGTGTTAGGTTTATACATAACCTTCTTGTCTCCATAGACATGAATCGGGAATTCGTTATAGCGATCGCCATTCCACAATCGCAGGTGTTTTCTAACACTTTTTCTCCATTGTTGCTTATGGGGGAATATGTGCACAAGCACGTCAAGTCAAGACTTGACTTTTGTGTGGTATGGAGCTTAACACACCATAACGCACAACACAAGAAGGTTTTTTTGTAACTTGTAATGGCAGCGCTATGGAAAGTGCGGTACAGCTAAATTTTTAGCGTTATTTACGCACCGGGTTTAGTGCACAACTTCTAATCTAGGTCATATACATGTATATAAATATTTATTTAACATAAAAATTACATTTTCCTGTATGTGAAGAACATAGGAATAATAAATATTTACAGTGAATACACAGTAAATACACAGTAAAATCCATTATATATATATATAATAGCACTTTGCAGTAAAAAACATGGCCATATACCTTTGAACCCTTTACAAAAAATAAAAAATATTTTACTATTTTTATCAGATAGTGTTTATATGAGTGTAACAGTTTATTTGAATCTATTTATGTTGTGTTTGGTGCAACTTCTTTTTTATCCCTAACCCTTTACACAAGGGCCTCTAGTTATCAAGCCGTCAACCTAAATACGCGGGAATTCTGCAGCGTATTTGTGGCGAGGCTGATTCGCCTAAGTTATCAAGCCCTACACACCGGCAAAAGTAGAATATAGTGACGTAAGCTTCAATCCGCCGGACTCAGTCCGACACAGATCGATTATTACGCCACTCCAGATGTTCCGAACGCAAGTTCGGCACAATCTGACTACTTTTGGGAGTTATCAAAAAACTAGCAGGTACGCTCGGCACTTTTCCGGCCCAGCGTACCTGGCTTTCAATCTGCCGCCCTGGAGGTGGCGGATCCCAGAGGAATCAATGGGAGTCTGACCATAGCGAAAGTTCATGTTCGCTGCTGCCCGATATCCCTATCCTATGGGAGCTGTCTACACCTAACACCCTAACATGTACCCCGAGTCTAAACACCCCTAATCTGCCCCCCCTACACCGCCGCCACCTATATTAAACATGCTAACCCCTAAACCGCCGATCCCGGACCCCGCCGCAACTATAATAAATATGTTAACCCCTAAACCGCTGCTACCGGACCCCGCCACCACCTACATAATACCTATTAACCCCTATCCTGCCCCCCCTATACCGCCGCCACCTATAATACATTTATTAACCCCTATCCTGCGGATCCCGGACCCCGCTGCAACTAAATAAATTGTTTAACCCCTAAACCGCCGCTCCCGGACCCCGCAGCCACCTATATTAAACGTATTAACCCCTAATCTGCCCCCCCTACACCGTCGCCACCTATAATAAATTTATCAACCCCTATCCTGCCCCCTCTACACCGCCGCAACCTATTATAAAATTATTAACCCCTAAACCTAAGTCTAACACTAACCCTAACACCCCCCTATCTTAAATATTAATTAAATAAATCTAAATAAATATTACTCTTATTAAATTAATTATTTCTATTTAAAACTAAATACTTACCTATAAAATAAACCCTAATATAGCTACAATATTATTAATAATTATATTGTAGCTATTTTAGGATTTATTTTTATTTTACATATTTTATTACATAAATTTATTTTAACTAGGTACAATAGCTATTAAATAGTTATTAACTATTTAATAGCTACCTAGATAAAATAAAGTCAAATTTACCTGTAAAATAAAAACTAACCTAAGTTTCAATTACACCTAACACTACACTATCATTAAATAAATTAAGCCTAACGCTGGTTTTAGGCTACAGCCGGTATTTGGAGTCACTCAAAAAAGGGTCTAACGCTCACTTTCCAGCCGCGACTTTTCCATACCGCAGATCCCCTTACGTAAATTGCGTATCCTATCTTTTCAATGGGATCTTTCTAACTCCGGTATTTAGAGTCGTGTCTGAAGTGAGCGTTAGAATTCTAACGACAAAACTCCAGCCGCAGAAAAAAGTCAGGAGTTAAGAGCTTTCTGGGCTAACGCCGGTTCATAAAGCTCTTAACTACTGTACTCTAAAGTACACTAACACCCATAAACTACCTATGTACCCCTAAACCGAGGTGCCCCCACATCGCCGCCACTCGATTACATTTTTTTAACCCCTAATCTGTCGACCGCCACCTACGTTATACTTATGTACCCCAAATCTGCTGCCCCTAACACCGCCGACCCCTATATTATATTTATTAACCCCTAATCTGCCCCCCTCAACGTCGCCTCAACCTGCCTACACTTATTAACCCCTAATCTGCCGAGCGGACCGCACCGCTACTATAATAAATGTATTAACCCCTAATCCGCCTCACTAACCCTATAATAAATAGTATTAACCCCTAATCTGCCCTCCCTAACATCGCCGACACCTAACTTCAATTATTAACCCCTAATCTGCCGACCGGAGCTCACCGCTATTCTAATAAATGTATTAACCCCTAAAGCTAAGTCTAACCCTAACACTAACACCCCCCTAACTTAAATATAATTTACATCTAACGAAATTAATTATCTCTTATTAAATAAAGTATTCCTATTTAAAGCTAAATACTTACCTGTAAAATAAATCAAGCCAATCAGAATCAAGTTCAATCCGATTGGCTGATCCAATCAGCCAATCAGATTGAGCTTGCATTCTATTGGCTGTTCCGATCAGCCAATAGAATGCGAGCTCAATCTGATTGGCTGATTGGATCAGCCAATCGGATTGAACTTGATTCTGATTGGCTGATTCCATCAGCCAATCAGAATATTCCTACCTTAATTCCGATTGGCTGATAGAATCCTATCAGCCAATCGGAATTCGAGGGACGCCATCTTGGATGACGTCCATTAAAGGAACCGTCATTCGTCGTCTAGTCGTCGTTTGAAGAGGATGTTCCGCGTCGGCTTGGAAGAAGATGGCTCCGCTCCGCTCCAGAAGAAAGAAGATTGAAGATGCGGCTTGATAGAAGACTTCATCCCGATGATGGGTGCAGACGTAGGAAGTGTTTCCCCATAGCAAACAATGGGGCTGCGTTAGGAGCTGAACGCGGCTTTTTTGCAGGTGTTAGGTTTTTTTTCAGCTCAAACAGCCCCATTGTTTCCTATGGGGGAATCGTGCACGAGCACGTTTTTGAGGCTGGCCGCGTCCGTAAGCAACTCTGGTATCGAGAGTTGCAGTTGCGTTAAAAATGTTCTACGCTCCTTTTTTGGAGCCTAACGCAGCATTTTTGTGGACTCTCAATACCAGAGTTATTTTTATGGTGCGCCCAGAAAAAAGGCAGCGTTAGCTACGCGGGTCGTTACCGACAAAACCCTAAATCTAGCCGTAAGATAGCTACAATGTAATTAATAATTACATTGTAGCTATTTTATGATTTATATTTATTTTACATGTAACTTTGTATTTATTTTAACTAGGTACAATAGTTATTAAATAGTTATTAACTATTTAATAATGACCTAGCTAAAAGAAATACAAAATTACCTGTAAAATAAATCCTAACCTAAGTTACAATTAAACCTAACACTACACTATCATTAAATTAATTAAATGAATTAACTGCAAATACCTACAATTAAATAAAATTAAATAAACTAACTAAAGTACAAAAAATAAAAAAAACTAAGTTACAAAAAATAAAAAAATATTAAAAGATTTTTAAGCTAATTACACCTAATCTAAGCCCCTAATAAAATAACAAAGCCCCCCAAAATAAAAAAATGCCCTACCCTATTCTAAATTACAAAAGTTAACAGCTCTATTACCAGCCCTTAAAAGGACCTTTTGCGGGGCATGCCCCAAAGTAATCAGCTCTTTTGCATGTTAAAAAAAATACAACCCCCCCAACATTAAAACCCGCCACCCACATACCCCTACTCTAACCCACCCAAACCCCCCTTAAAAAAACCTAACACTAACCCCCTGAAGATCTCCCTACCTTGAGTCGTTTTCAGCCAGCCGACCACCGATGGAACAGAAGAGGACATCCGCAGCGGCCAAAGTCATCATCCAAGGGGCGCTGAAGAGGTCTTCCTTCCGATAGAAGTCTTCATCCATGCGGCGTCTTCAATCTTCATCCATCCGGAGCGGAGCGGAGCCTTCTTCAAACGAGCCGACGCGGAGCCATCCTCTTCCAACGACGCCTACCCGACGAATGGATATTCCTTTAAGTGACGTCATCCAAGATGGCGTCCCTCGAATTCCGATTGGCTGATAGGATTCTATCAGCCAATCGTAATTAAGGTAGGAAAAATCTGATTGAGCTCGCATTCTATTGGCTAATCGGAACAGCCAATAGAATGCGAGCTCAATCTGATTGGCTGATTGGATCAGCCAATCGGATTGAACTTGAATCTGATTGGCTGATTGCATCAGCCAATCAGATTTTTCCTACCTTAATTCCGATTGGCTGATAGAATCCTATCAGCCAATCAGAATTCGAGGGACGCCATCTTGGATGACGTCACTTAAAGGAATATCCATTCGTCGGGTAGGCGTCGTTGGAAGAGGATGGCTCCGCGTCGGCTCGTTTGAAGAAGGCTCTGCTCCGCTCCGGATGGATGAAGATTGAAGACGCCGCATGGATGAAGACTTCTATCGGATGGAAGACGTCTTCAGCGCCCCTTGGATGATGACTTTGGCCGCTGCGGATGTCCTCTTCTGTTCCATCGGTGGTCGGCTGGCTGAAGACGACTCAAGGTAGGGAGATCTTCAGGGGGTTAGTGTTAGGTTTTTTTAAGGGGGGTTTGGGTGGGTTAGAGTAGGGGTATGTGGGTGGTGGGTTTTAATGTTGGGGGGGGTTGTATTTTTTTAACATGCAAAAGAGCTGATTACTTTGGGGCATGCCCCGAAAAAGGCCCTTTTAAGGGCTGGTAATAGAGCTGTTAACTTTTGTAATTTAGAATAGGGTAGGGCATTTTTTATTTTGGGGGGCTTTGTTATTTTATTAGGGGGCTTAGATTAGGTGTAACTAGATTAAAAATCTTGTAATATTTTTTTATTTTTTGTAACTTAGTTTTTTTTATTTTTTGTACTTTAGTTAGTTTATTTAATTGTATTTAATTGTAGGTATTTGTAGTTAATTAATTTAATTAATTTAATGATAGTGTAGTGTTAGGTTTAATTGTAACTTAGGTTAGGATTTATTTTACAGGTAATTTTGTATTTCTTTTAGCTAGGTTGTTATTAAATAGTTATTAACTATTTAATAGCTATTGTACCTAGTTAAAATAAATACAAAGTTACCTGTAAAATAAATATAAAACATAAAATAGCTACAATGTAATTATTAATTAAATTGTAGCTATCTAAAGCCTAGATTTGGAGTTTGGCGGTAGCCGTGAAAACCAGCGTTAGAGGCTCCTAACGCTGGTTTTAGGCTACCGCCGGTATTTGGAGTCACTGAAAAAAGGGTCTAACGCTCACTTTTCAGCCGCGACTTTTCCATACCGCAGATCCCCTTACATAAATTGCGTATCCTATCTTTTCAATGGGATCTTCCTAACTCCGGCATTTAGAGTCGTGTCTGAAGTGAGCGTTAGAGCTCTAACGACAAAACTCCAGCCGCAGAAAAAAAGCAGGAGTTAAGAGCTTTCTGGGCTAACGCCGGTTCATAAAGCTTTTAACTACTGTACCCTAAAGTACAATAACACCCATAATCTACCTATGTACCCCTAAACCGAGGTCCCCCCACATCGCCGCCACTCGATTAAATTTTTTTAACCCCTAATCTGCCGACCGCCACCTACGTTATACTTATGTACCCCTAATCTGCTGCCCCTAACACCGCCGACCCCTGTATTATATTTATTAACCCCTAACCTGCCCCCCACAACGTCGCCGCCAGATACCTACAATAATTAACCCCTAATCTGCCGACCGCAAAGCGCCGCCACCTACATTATAGCTATGTACCCCTAATCTGCTGCCCCTAACACCGCCGACCCCTATATTATATTTATTAACCCCTAATCTGCCCCCCACAACGTCGCCTCCACCTGCCTACACTGATTAACCCCTAATCTGCCGACCGGACCTGAGCGCTACTATAATAAAGTTATTAACCCCTAATCTGCCCTCCCTAACATCGCCGACACCTAACTTCAAACATTAACCCCTAATCTGCCGACCGGAGCTCACCGCTATTCTAATAAATGTATTAACCCCTAAAGCTAAGTCTAACCCTAACACTAACACCCCCTAAATTAAATATAATTTAAATCTAACGAAATTAACTCTTATTAAATAAATTATTCCTATTTAAAGATAAATACTTACCTCTAAAATAAATCCTAATATAGCTACAATATAAATTATAATTACATTGTAGCTATTTTAGGATTAATATTTATTTTACAGGCAACTTTGTAATTATTTTAACCAGGTACAATAGCTATTAAATAGTTACCTAGTTAAAATAATTACAAAATTACCTGTAAAATAAATCCTAACCTAAGTTACAATTAAACCTAACACTATACTATCATTAAATTAATTAAATTAAATACATACAATTACCTACAATTAAACCTAACACTACACTATCAATACATTAATTAAATACAATATCTACAAATAAATACAATGAAATAAACTAACTAAAGTACAAAAAATAAAAAAGAACTAAGTTACAAAAAATAAAACAATATTTACAAACATAAGATAAATATTACAACAATTTTAAACTAATTACACCTACTCTAAGCCCCCTAATAAAATAACAAAGCCCCCCAAAATAAAAAATGCCCTACCCTATTTTAAATTAAAAAAGTTAAAAGCTCTTTTACCTTACCAGCCCTGAACAGGGCCCTTTGCGGGGCATGCCCCAAGAATTTCAGCTCTTTTGCCTGTAAAAAAAACACATACAATACCCCCCCCAACATTACAACCCACCACCCACATACCCCTAATCTAACCCAAACCCCCCTTAAATAAACCTAACACTAAGCCCCTGAAGATCTTCCTACCTTGTCTTCACCATCCAGGTTCACCGATCCGTCCTGAAGAGCTCCTCCGATGTCCTGATCCAAGCCCAAGCGGGGGGCTGAAGATGTCCATGATCCGGTCGAAGTCTTCATCCAAGCGGGGCAGAAGAGGATCTTCCATCCGATTGAAGTCTTCATCCAGACGGCATCTTCTATGGTCTTCCATCCGGAGCGAAGCGGCAGGATCCTGAAGACCTCCAGCGCGGAACATCCATCCGGCCCGACGACTGAACGACGAATGACGGTTCCTTTAAGGGACGTCATCCAAGATGGCGTCCCTCAAATTCCGATTGGCTGATAGGATTGTATCAGCCAATCGGAATTAAGGTAGGAATATTCTGATTGGCTGATGGAATCAGCCAATCAGAATCAAGTTCAATCCGATTGGCTGATTCGATCAGCCAATCAGATTGAGCTCGCATTCTATTGGCTGTTCCGATCAGCCAATAGAATGTGAGCTCAATCTGATTGGCTGATCGAATCAGCCAATCGGATTGAACTTGATTCTGATTGGCTGATTCCATCAGCCAATCAGAATATTCCTACCCGCTTGGGCTTGGATCAGGACATCGGAGGAGCTCTTCAGGACGGATCGGTGAACCTGGATGGTGAAGACAAGGTAGGAAGATCTTCAGGGGCTTAGTGTTAGGTTTATTTAAGGGGGGTATTTAATTAATGTATTGATAGTGTAGTGTTAGGTTTAATTGTAGGTAATTGTATGTATTTAATTTAATTAATTTAATGATAGTATAGTGTTAGGTTTAATTGTAACTTAGGTTAGGATTTATTTTACAGGTAATTTTGTAATTATTTTAACTAGGTAACTATTTAATAGCTATTGTACCTGGTTAAAATAATTACAAAGTTGCCTGTAAAATAAATATTAATCCTAAAATAGCTACAATGTAATTATAATTTATATTGTAGCTATATTAGGATTTATTTTACAGGTAAGTATTTATCTTTAAATAGGAATAATTTATTTAATAAGAGTTAATTAATTTCGTTAGATTTAAATTATATTTAACTTAGGGGGGTGTTAGTGTTAGGGTTAGACTTAGCTTTAGGGGTTAATACATTTATTAGAATAGCGGTGAGCTCCGGTCGGCAGATTAGGGGTTAATGTTTGAAGTTAGGTGTCGGCGATGTTAGGGAGGGCAGATTAGGGGTTAATACTATTTATTATAGGGTTAGTGAGGCGGATTAGGGGTTAATAACTTTATTATAGTAGCGCTCAGGTCCGGTCGGCAGATTAGGGGTTAATCAGTGTAGGCAGGTGGAGGCGACGTTGGGGACGGCAGATTAGGGGTTAATAAATATAATATAGGGGTCGGCGGTGTTAGGGGCAGCAGATTAGGGGTACATAGGGATAATGTAAGTAGCGGCGGTTTAATAATAATATGCAGGGGTAAGCGATAGCGGGGGCGGCAGATTAGGGGTTAATAAGTGTAAGGTTAGGGGTGTTTAGACTCGGGGTACATGTTAGAGTGTTAGGTGCAGACGTAGGAAGTGTTTCCCCATAGCAAACAATGGGGCTGCGTTAGGAGCTGAACGCGGCTTTTTTGCAGGTGTTAGGTTTTTTTTCAGCTCAAACAGCCCCATTGTTTCCTATGGGGGAATCGTGCACGAGCACGTTTTTGAGGCTGGCCGCGTCCGTAAGCAACTCTGGTATCGAGAGTTGCATTTGCGTTAAAAATGCTCTACGCTCCTTTTTTGGAGCCTAACGCAGCCTTTTTTTGGACTCTCAATACCA